>NC_069509.1:73554565-73647065 GCF_027579735.1 Bombina bombina
AACGCCCCCCTAACTTAAATATTAATTAAATAAATCTAAATAATATTTATCTTATTAACTAAATTAATCCTATTTAAAAATAAATACTTACCTTTAAAATAAACCCTAATATAGCTACAATATAAATAATAATTATATTGTAGCTATCTTAGGATTTATTTTTATTTTACAGGCATCTTTCAATTTATTTTAACTAGGTACAATAGCTATTAAATAGTTATTAACTATTTAATAGCTACCTAGCTAAAATAAAGATAAATTTACCTGTAAAATAGATCCTAACCAAAGTTACAATTACACCTAACACTACACTATGCTTTAATAAATTATTCATATTTAAAACGAAATACTTACCTGTAAAATAAACCCTAAGATAGCTACAATATAATTAATAATTACATTGTAGCTATTTTAGGATTTATATTTATTTTACAGGTAACTTTGTATTTATTTTAGCTAGTTAGAATAGTTATTAAATAGTTATTAACTATTTAATAACTACCTAGCTAAAAGAAATACAAAATTACCTGTAAAATAAATCCTAACCTAAGTTACAATTAAACCTAACACTACACTATCATTAAATTAATTAAATAAATTACCTACAAATAACTACAATTAAATACAATTAAATAAACTAACTAAAGTACAAAAAATAAAAAAAGTTAAGTTACAAACATTTAAAAAATATTACAACAATTTTAAGCTACTTACACCTTTTGTACTTTAGTTAGTTTATTTAATTGTATTTAATTGTAGTTATTTGTAGGTAATTTATTTAATTAATTTAATGATAGTGTAGTGTTAGGTTTAATTGTAACTTAGGTTAGGATTTATTTTACAGGTAATTTCTTATTTCTTTTAGCTAGGTAGTTATTAAATAGTTAATAACTATTTAATAGCTATTGTACCTAGTTAAAATAAATACAAAGTTACCTGTAAAATAAATATAAATCCTAAAATAGCTACAATGTAATTATTAATTACATTGTAGCTATCTTAGGGTTTATTTTACAGGTAAGTATTTAGTTTTAAATAGGAATAATTTATTAAAGTATAGTGTAGTGTTAGGTGTAATTGTAACTTAGGTTAGTTTTTATTTTACAGGTAAATTTCTCTTTATTTTAACTAGGTAGCTATTAAATAGTTAATAACTATTTAATAGCTATTGTACCTAGTTAAAATAAATTGAAAGATGCCTGTAAAATAAAAATAAATAAAATAAAAGATAGCTACAATATAATTATTATTTATATTGTAGCTAGATTAGGGTTTATTTTAATGGTAAGTATTTAGTTTTAAATAGGATTAACTTAGTTAATAAGAGAAATATTATTTAGATTTATTTAATTAATATTTAAGTTAGGGGGCTGTTAGGGTTAGTGTTAGACTTAGGTTTAGGGGTTAATAATTTTATTACAGTGGCGGCGGTGTAGGGGGGGCAGGATAGGGGTTAATAAATTTATTATAGGTGGCCACTGTGTAGGGGGGGCAGATTAGGGGTTAATAAGTTTAATATAGGTTGCGGCGCGGTCCGGGAGTGGCGGTTTAGGGTTTAAACTATTTATTTAGTTGCGGCGAGGTCCGGGATCTGCACGATAGGGGTTAATAAGTTTATTATAGAGGGCGGCGGTATAGGGGGGGCAGGATAGGGGTTAATAGGTAGAATGTAGGTGGCGGCGGTGTCCGGGAGCGGCGGTTTAGGGGTTAATACATTTATAAGAGTTGCGGCGGGGTCTAGGAGCGGCGGTTTAGGGGTTAATAACTTTATTGAGTTGCGGGGGGGCTCCGGGGGCGCCGGTATAGGGGGTAGAACAGTGTAGTTAGTGTGGGTGCTTAGTGACAGGCTAGCAATAAAGCTGTCAAAAAGCCGAAGAGCAGCGAGATCGGATGAGTGATAACTCTCACAGTCCGATGCTCATCGCCCCGTACTTGGTGCGCAGCTTTTTTGATAACTTAGGCGTAATTTTGAAGGTCCGTGGCAGCGATGGTAGGCGAGCTTAGGCAGGCGTATTGAACCGGCGAAGGCAGGTAAAGTAGACGGCTTGATAACTACCCCCCATGGACTTGTTAGGTCGGTAGAGCTAAATTTATATGCTCTAACCAATTGAAGACTGTTATTTTTGCTCTAAGATGGCCCTTTTTTTTAAGGGATAGTCTAGTCAAAATTAAACTTTCATGATTCAGATAGAGCATACAATTTTAAGTAACTTTCTAATTTACTCCTATTATCAATTTTTCTTTGTTCTCTTGGTATCTTTATTTGAAAAGGGTGGAATGTAAGCTTAGGAGCTGGCCCATTTTTGATTGGTGGCTACATTTAGTTGATAATAGGAGTAAATTAGAAAGTTGCTTAAAATTGCATGCTCTATCTGAATCATGAAAGTTTAATTTTGATTAGACTATCCCTTTAACTAATTTAATATATATTTTAGTGTGTTTGTTACTCTTTAACTCTTTATGCTTGTAACTTTGAACCTGCTCTCTCTCCTCTAAAATAATCTAACTATATTTAGCTTCAAAATGTAACATTATATAATAAGCAATTTGCTGATAATGATTTGCTATTTGATAACAATAATAACCAAATATAAGGCAAATATGTTGCATCTTACTCCCATTATTGAACATTATGAACACTGTGGATTATGACATTGAATTGTATACGCCAGTACTTTTTGGTAATGGACAGATAATATAATCAGACAGCAGAATCTTGGAATTAGATGGAATTGCTGCACTGCTCCCATTGGTCTGCAGTCTGAGAGCCAGTGACTTGAGAGATGGGCCAGATTAGACTATAGTATCAGGGCTCTTATACCCTTATACCAAGTGTATATTTCCTTTGGTTCTGTTAGTTTACAGATCTGGCACGCAGCAACAGTAGACACAGATTAATTTTTAACCTGCTTTAGATCATCTGAAATGTAATCAGTTATGGGTTTTCATTAAAAGATCATTAAATATTAAAGGGCTGTTGGCCTATATAAGTTGCTTGGAACATGCAGATTGGTATTTAATTAAAGGGACATGAAACAACAATTTTATAATTTACACAGAGCATGCAATTAAAAACAAAAATACTTACTTTACTTCTATTATCAGATTTAGTATTCTTTGTTGATGGATCAGTGAAGGCGCAAGCTGAGCACTTTGGATGATCCAATCACAAGAGGCACCAATTAGCAGCTAGCTCCCAGTAGTATACTGCCGCTCCTCAGCTTAACTAGGTATGTTTTTTTTAACAAAATTGATAATAGAAGTAAATTAGAAAGTTGTTTAAAATTGCACAGTCTATTTGAATCATGAATCCTTTGGACTTTACTGTCCCTTTAATATGACACATAAGAAAAAGATATGAAAGTTCATTTGTGAATGGAACTAAGGGGTCTCGTGGTCATGGGGGAGGGGGAATAATGGATTATTTGGAGTTGATGGACCCTCTAAATCAGGATCAATGTATACATGGGAAGGACAGGGTCTGCTTTTGTTTTTGAACTCTTTAATAAAGTGTGATTTAAAGCACCAAAGCGTCAGATGACATAGGCATCCAAATGTTTGTTGATGTTTTTTAACTATGTGTTAATAAATATTTTTACTTTTTAACTGTTTCCCTCTCTGGCAGATTTTGTACTCTTTGATGAATGGTGTAAGTATACACGGTAAGATGGTGAGACTCCAAAGCCTCTCCACATTAGTGTATACGTATGTATTTAGAACTTGATAGTTTTTTGTAAGTGGGCCATTGAAGGCAGGATCCAGAGGATGGAGTGTCGCATCACGTAACCTAAACACCAATACAGGCTGGTTCTGCAGGTGACGGCGAATGCCATTTTTACAGTAATCACTTGCATCCTATAGGGACATATGACTACTCAGCTGAAAGGGCAGGCTTCTCTATTTCAAATGAGGAGTTTCATATCTATATATATGGTATAGTGGCTGAGATATAGGGTCCATTAAAGGTACCCCTGTAATAAATGCAATAAAGAAATGCCTTTGTACGCTGTCCCTCACAAAGTTCCGCACATGCCCCATCTAAACCCCGCCCATCACTTTCCATGTCTCGCACAGTCCACCCCTCTTGTTGCGGCTCCACCCACAAAACACCTCACCGTCCTGTCGTTGAAAGCCTACTAAAAAATATTGGGAGGTATATTACACATACATTGGTGATGTTACATATCAGAGTAGCAACAGGAATGATAGAACGAGCAACTGCTGGTTCCTCATCATTCTACCACTAAAGAGTATTGTGAGTGAATCCTAATTAAGTAAGTAATGTGGAGGGTGAATTGTTGTCCTTCTCACTCTGGGGGGTTAAACACTAACTCCAAAACATGATCCCTAATCTCAATCCCTAATCCAGCTCCTAATCCCAATCAGAATCCCAATATCCCTTACCTTGGAAATGACAACAACAATGTTACTCTTGATTCTCAATTACTTTAACATTTCTTAAAGCACAAAATTATTGCCTGTACCTTTATCTTTGTCTCATAAAGTTATCATATCAGTTTACTATAAACCCAAGAAGAGGTCAAATTTGCCATGCATGCCCCTGGAACACGCAACAAAATGTTGCAGCACATCCCTTAAAGGGAAATGAAAGACAATAGTGTATATCATGGTTTAGATACAACATATACCTCAATAGTTTTAAAGCTCACCAGAGTAAGGGCTACACTTTTTTTTACTGTCATTTGCATGGTGAAAAAGACAAATCAGCTTCATCAGTGCTGACTTCACATTTTGCATTACTCGTTGTAATTCACCATGATTGCATGAGATTTCATAATAAACTTCCTTAAAGGGACAGTATACTGTAAACATTTTGTTACCTTAAAGGGACACTGAACACAATTTTTTTATTTTGTGATTCAGATAGAGCATGGAATTTTAAGCAACTTTCTAATTTATTCCTTTTAGCAAATGTTCCTCATTCTCTTGCGGCTAGATTTGGAGTTTTGTCGGTAAGGACACGCGTAGCTAACGCCGGCTTTTTTCTGGCCGCACCATAAAAATAACTCTGGTATTGAGAGTCCACATAAAGGCTGCGTTAGGCTCTAAAAAAGGAGCGTAGAGCATATTTAACGCAGCTTCAACTCTCGATACCAGAGTTGCTTACGGACGCGGCCAGCCTCAAAAACGTGCTCGTGCACGATTCCCCCATAGGAAACAATGGGGCTGTTTGAGCTGAAAAAAAACCTTACACCTGCAAAAAAGCCGCGTTCAGCTCCTAACGCAGCCCCATTGTTTGCTATGCATAAACACTTCCTAAGTCTGCACCTAACACCCTAACATGTACCCCGAGTCTAAACACCCCTAACCTTACACTTATTAACCCCTAATCTGCCGTCCCCGCTATCGCTGACCCCTGCATATTATTTTTAACCCCTAATCTGCCGCTCCGTAAACCGCCGCTACTTACATTATCCTTATATACCCCTAATCTGCTGCCCCTAACACCGCCGACCCCTATATTATATTTATTAACCCCTAATCTGCCTCCCACAACGTCGTCTCCACCTGCCTACACTTATTAACCCCTAATCTGCCGAGCGGACCGCACCGCTACTATAATAAAGTTATTAACCCCTAATCCGCCTCACTAACCCTATAATAAATAGTATTAACCCCTAATCTGCCCTCCCTAACATCGCTGACACCTAACTTCAAACATTAACCCCTAATCTGCCGACCGGTGCTCACCGCTATTCTAATAAATGTATTAACCCCTAAAGCTAAGTCTAACCCTAACACTAACACCCCCCTAAGTTAAATATAATTTTAATCTAACGAAATAAATTAACTCTTATTAAATAAATTATTCCTATTTAAAGCTAAATACTTACCTGTAAAATAAACCCTAATATAGCTACAATATAAATTATAATTACATTGTAGCTATTTTACGATTAATATTTATTTTACAGGCAACTTTGTAATTATTTTAACCAGGTACAATAGCTATTAAATAGTTAAGAACAATTTAATAGTTACCTAGTTAAAATAATAACAAAATTATCTGTAAAATAAATCCTAACCTAAGTTACAATTAAACCTAACACTATACTATCATTAAATTAATTAAATAAAATACCTACAATTACCTACAATTAAACCTAACACTACACTATTAATACATTAATTAAATACAATATCTACAAATAAATACAATGAAATAAACTAACTAAAGTACAAAAAATAAAAAAGAACTAAGTTACAAAAAATAAAAAAATATTTACAAACATAAGAAAAATATTACAACAATTTTAAACTAATTACACCTACTCTAAGCCCCCTAATAAAATAACAAAGCCCCCCAAAATAAAAAATGCCCTACCCTATTCTAAATTACTAAAGTTAAAAGCTCTTTTACCTTACCAGCCCTGAACAGGGCCCTTTGCGGGGCATGCCCCAAGAAGTTCAGCTCTTTTGCCTGTAAAAAAAAACATACAATACCCCCCTCCCAACATTACAACCCACCACCCACATACCCCTAATCTAACCCAAACCCCCCTTAAATAAACCTAACACTAAGCCCCTGAAGATCTTCCTACCTTGTCTTTACCATACTAGGTTCACCGATCGGTCCAGAAGAGCTCCTCCGATGTCCTGATCCAAGCCCAAGTGGGGGGCTGAAGATGTCCATGATCCGGTAGAAGTCTTCATCCAAGCAGGGCAGAAGAGGTCTTCCATCCGATTGAAGTCTTCATCCAGGCGGCATCTTCTATCGACATCCATCTGGAGCAAAGCGGCAGCATCCTGAAGACCTCCGATGCGGAACATCCATCCTGGCCGACGACTGAACGACGAATGACGGTTCCTTTAAATGACGTCATCCAAGATGGCGTCCCTCGAATTCCGATTGGCTGATAGGATTCTAGCAGCCAATCGGAATTAAGGTAGGAATATTCTGATTGGCTGATGGAATCAGCCAATCAGAATCAAGTTCAATCTGATTGGCTGATCCGATCAGCCAATCAGATTGAGCTCGCATTCTATTGGCTGATCGGAACAGCCAATAGAATACGAGCTCAATCTGATTTTTCCTACCTTAATTCCGATTGGCTGATAGAATCCTATCAGCCAATCGGAATTCGAGGGACGCCATCTTGGATGACGTCATTTAAAGGAACCGTCATTCGTCGTTCAGTCGTCGGCCAGGATGGATGTTCCGCGTCAGAGGTCTTCAGGATGCTGCCGCTCCGCTCCAGATGGATGTCGATAGAAGATGCCGCCTGGATGAAGACTTCAATCGGATGGAAGACCTCTTCTGCCCCGCTTGGATGAAGACTTCAATCGGATGGAAGACCTCTTCTGCCCCGCTTGGATGAAGACTTCTACCGGATCATGGACATCTTCAGCCCCCCGCTTGGGCTTGGATCAGGACATCGGAGGAGCTCTTCTGGACCGATCGGTGAACCTGGTATGGTGAAGACAAGGTAGGAAGATCTTCAGGGGCTTAGTATTAGGTTTATTTAAGGGGGGTTTGGGTTAGATTAGGGGTATGTGGGTGGTGGGTTGTAATGTTTGGGGGGGGGTATTGTATGTTTTTTTTTTTACAGGCAAAAGAGCTGAACTTCTTGGGGCATTCCCCACAAAGGGCCCTGTTCAGGGCTGGTAAGGTAAAAGAGCTTTTAACTTTAGTAATTTAGAATAGGGTAGGGCATTATTTTGGGGGGGTTTGTTATTTTATTAGGGGGCTTAGAGTAGGTGTAATTAATTTAAAATTGTTGTAATATTTTTCTTATGTTTGTAAATATTTTTTTATTTTTTGTAACTTAGTTCTTTTTTATTTTTTGTACTTTAGTTAGTTTATTTCATTGTAGTTATTTGTAGATATTGTATTTAATTAATGTATTGATAGTGTAGTGTTAGGTTTAATTGTAGGTAATTGTAGGTATTTTATTTAATTAATTTAATGATAGTATAGTGTTAGGTTTAATTGTAACTTAGGTTAGGATTTATTTTACAGGTAATTTTGTAATTATTTTAACTAGGTAACTATTAAATAGTTCTTAACTATTTAATAGCTATTGTACCTGGTTAAAATAATTACAAAGTTGCCTGTAAAATAAATATTCATCCTAAAATAGCTACAATGTAATTATAATTTTTATATTGTAGCTATATTAGGGTTTATTTTACAGGTAAGTATTTAGCTTTAAATAGGAATAATTTATTTAATAAGAGTTAATTAATTTCGTTAGATTAAAATTATATTTAACTTAGGGGGGTGTTAGTGTTAGGGTTAGACTTAGCTTTAGGGGTTAATACATTTATTAGAATAGCGGTGAGCTCCAGTCGGCAGATTTGGGGTTAATAATTGAAGTTAGGTGTCGGAGATGTTAGGGAGGGCAGATTAGGGGTTAATACTATTTATTATAGGGTTAGTGAGGTGGATTAGGGGTTAATAACTTTATTATAGTAGCGGTGCGGTCCGCTCAGCAGATTAGGGGTTAATAAGTGTAGGCAGGTGGAGGCGACGTTGAGGGGGGCAGATTAGGGGTTAATAAATATAATATAGGGGTCGGCTGTGTTAGGGGCAGCAGATTAGGGGTACATAGCTATAATGTAGGTGGCGGCGCTTTGCGGTCGGCAGATTAGGGGTTAATTATTGTAGGTAGCTGGCGGCGACGTTGTGGGGGGCAGACTAGGGGTTAATAAATATAATACAGGGGTCGGCGGTGTTAGGGGCAGCAGATTAGGGGTACATAAGTATAACGTAGGTGGCGGTTAGCAGATTAGGGGTTAAAATTTTTTAATCGAGTGGTGGCGATGTGGGGGGACCTCGGTTTAGGGGTACATAGGTAGTTTATGGGTGTTAGTGTACTTTAGAGTACAGTAGTTAGGAGCTTTATGAACCGGCGTTAGCCCAGAAAGCTCTTAACTACTGACTTTTTTCTGCGGCTGGAGTTTTGTCGTTAGATTTCTAACGCTCACTTTAGACATGACTCTAAATACCGGAGTTAGAAAAATCCCATTGAAAAGATAGGATACGCAAATGACGTAAGGGGATCTGCGGTATGGAAAAGTCGCGGCTGAAAAGTGAGCGTTAGACCCTTTTTTGAGTGACTCCAAATACCGGAGTTAGCCTAAAAACAGCGTTAGGAGCCTCTAACGCTGGTTTTCACGGCTACCGCCAAACTCCAAATCTAGGCCTTGGTATCTTTATTTAAAAAACAAGAATGTAAGTTTAGATGCCGGCCCATTTTGGTGAACAACCTGGGTTGTTCTTGCTGATTGGTGGATACATTCATCCACCAATAAACAAGTGCTGTCCAAGGTTCTGGACTTTCTTTTTCAAATAAAGATAGCAAGAGAACAAAGACAAATTGAGAATAGGAGTAAATTAGAAAGTTGCTTAAAATTGCATGCTCTATCTGAATCACGAAAGAAAAAATTTGGGTTCAGTGTCCCTTTAATGTGTTGTCAATTACTTTTTTTTACCAGTTGCAGAGTATAAAATGTATGACAGTTTACTTTTTAAGTTTTATTTGTGTATATGAATTAGCTGGTTTTGTGTTTTGAAGCCACAACCTAATAAAGGTATAATCAGATCTCATTACTTTATCGCATTGTGTAAATATACCTGCTTCTTTATCTGATGAGCAAATAAAGTGACACTGTTCCTGCTCCCTTGCAAGTCCTGGGACTAGCATCCTGATTGGCTGTTAAAAGTCCCAGAGTAGAATGTGACTACTGAGGAAATGTCAAAGTAAAATATCTGTTGTTTTACAAAAAGATGTTCATGTGATATTTTCAAGTCAGATTTTTATAGATATGCTGCGTCACTTTAAATTACAACATGGATCGCAGATACAGGGAGAGAAGAGCTGAGGTCACATCAAGAAACCTATCCTAAAATATCATCTGTACCAATTCAGACATCAAGCACCCCAATTGCCATGGAAATAGAAAATATCAGAGGCCCCCTCTCACAAGAAGAAAAGCTTAGGAGACGCCTAGCTAATCTCTGCCTGTATTGCGGACATAAGTATCACGTGGTCTCAGCCTGTCCCTCACTAAATTGACAACAAAAGGGTAAGACCAAACGTATTTCCTCTGTATCTACTTCTAAACAACGTTCCCATCTCTCACTATTCTTATCTTTACAGTGGGATCAACATAATCTGCAGACAGAGGATATGATTGACTCTGGGGCCTACGTAATGTTTATAGATAACAATGTTGTGAAATTAAATAAAATCCCTTGTGTAATTGAAAAATCCCCTGTCTATGTGAAAGTAATTGATGGTTCTTATTTTTTAAAAGACCCAATCACACACCATACAATAACCATACTTGTTTCAACTAAAGATGGTCATAACGAGTACATATCTTTTGATGTCATTTCCAGTTCCCTTCACCCCATAATACTCGGGCATCCTTGGTTATTAAAACATAACCCCAAATTAGATTGGGTATCAAATAAACTAAGTTTTCAATCATCTTATTGTTCTTCTACATTTTATCCTTACATTACTGTCGCTCACATAGATCCTCAACTTCCATCAGAATATCATGATTTTATGGATTTATTCGATCTCAAAGAAGCAGAAAATCTTCCCCCGCATAGGACATTCGATTGTCTGATTGAAACCAAACCTGATGCAAAAATCCCAATCGAACGAATATATCCTCTATCCTAATGCGAACTTCAACATTTGAGAGAATACTTAGCTGACAACTTAAGAAAAGGCTTTATCAGCCCATCAACTTCATCAGCAGCCGTAGGTATCTTTTTTGTTACCAACAATGATGGAACACTTCATCCGATTATCGATTATAGAGCATTAAACTCCATAACTTTGAAGAACAGATATCCATTACCTTTAATCCCAGAGCTTCTTGAAAGATTGAATGATGCCACTACATTCACGAAGTTAGACTTCAAAGGAGCTTACAACCTGATAAGGTTCAGAAGTGGAGATGAATGGAAGACCGCCTTTAGAACCCGATACGGCTTATTTGAGTATAATGTAATGCCGTTCAGGTTGTGCAACGCCCCTGCTACATTCCAGTTCTTCATTAACAAGTTATTTAAAGATTTGATGGATATTTGCGTAGTCATATACTTAGATGACATCCTGTATTACTCTGAAAACATACATGACCACATCAAACACGTTTGTCGGGTTCTAAACAGACTTAGAGATCATCACTTGTATGTAAAAATGGAAAAATGTCAATTCCATGTGAAAACAATAAAATTCCTAGGATATATCATCTCGCCCAAAGGCATTCAAATGGATCCAGAAAAAGTAAAAGCTATCATAAACTGGCCACAACAAACCATAGTTAAGTCATTGCAACATTTCCTAACGCCTAGATTACGAGTTCTGCGTTAGCCTTAAAAAAGCAGCGTTAAGGGGTCCTAACGCTGCTTTTTAACGTCCGCTGGTATTACGAGTATGGCAGGTACAGGTGTACCGCTCACTTTTCTTCCGTGACTTTTGGCTACCGCAAATCCCCTTTCGTCAATTGCGTATCCTGGGCCCGATCCGATATGCAGCATCGCAACGCCAAATTTTGCGCTGGTTTGGTATCCTATATACGGCGTAACATAGAAGTTACACTTGTATATTTCACCCTTCGGACATAGTTTTTTGGCCCATAGACTGGTATAGAAAAGCCGCGCAGTTTGGTATCCAATATACAGCGTAAGGACTTACGTGGTGAAAATGGAGAAATCTTACTCCATTTTCACCTCGCCACAAAATGCAGGCGTAGTAAGCCTTACTGAGTATTGGAGCCCCGTAACTCCCTAAACTGCCTGCAAAATAAAACCTAACACCTAACGCATGCGCAATGTCTATCTACCTGTCAACCGCAATCCCCCACCTCAATACCTGATAAAGTGTTTAACCCCTAAACCTCCGCTCCCGGAGCCCGCCGCCACCTACATTAAATGTATTACCCCCTAATCTGACCCCCTTACACTGCCGCCACCTATATTAAATATATTACCCCCTAATCTGACTCCTCTACACTGCCGCCACCTATATTAAATTTATTAACCCCTAATATGATCCCCCTACACCGCCGCCACCTATATTAAATATATTAACCCCTAAACCTAAGTCTGACCCTAACACCCCTAACTTAATTATTATTTAAATAAATCTAAATAATATTAATATTATTAACTAAATTATTCCTATTTAAAACTAAATGCTTACCGATAAACCCTAAGATAGCTACAATATAATTAATAATTACATTGTAGCTATTTTAGGGTTTATATTTATTTACAGGTAACTTTGTATTTATTTTAACTAGGTATAATAGCTATTAAATAGTTAATAACTATTTAATAGCTACCTAGTTAAAATAATTACAAAATTACCGGTAAAATAAATCCTAACCTAAGTTACAAATACACCTAACACTACACTATCAATAAATTAATTAAATAAACTACAATTATCTAAACTAAAATACAATTAAATAAACTAAACTATATTACAAAAAAACCCACTAAATTACAAAAAAATAAAAAGATATTAGAAGAATTTTAAGCTAATTACACCTAAGCTAAGCCCCCTAATAAAATAAAAAAGCCCCCCAAAATAATAAAATTTCCCTACCCTAAACTAAATTACAAAAGTAATCAGCTCTATTACCAGCCCTTAAAAGGGCCTTTTGCGGGGCATTGCCCCAAAGTAATTAGCTCTTTTACCTGTAAAAAAAAAAGAACAATCCCCCCCATTACAACCCACCACCCACACACCCATACTCTAAAACCCACCCGATCCCCCCTTAAAAAACCTAAGTCTAACCCCCAAGTGGTCCTTACCTGTCCTGAAGACCGGCGGAGAAGGTCCCGTTCCAGGCGGTGAAGTCTTCTTCCAAGCGGCGACCTCTTCTTCTTCCAGGAACCAGCCGGCGTGGAGCGGAGGAGTTGAAGACGGATGACCGCAGAGCTGAAGACCGTCCACTCTGGAACTGAAGACCGGCGATGCTGGAACTGAAGATCGGCGACATTGGAACTGAAGACCGCGGAGCCATGGAGCGTGGAGGATCCTCTTCATACGATCTCCGCCGTACACTGAATAGGAATTCAAGGTAAGGTACGCGATTAAAAATGGCGTCCCTTGAATTCCTATTGGCTGATTTGAGCCTTCAAATTCAAATCAGCCGATCGAATGAGAGCTACTGTAATTCTATTGGCTGATTTGAATAGCCAATAGAATAAGAGCTATTGGCATTCTATTGGCTATTCAAATCAGCCAATAGAATGTCAGTAGCTATTATTCTATTGGCTATTCAAATCAGCCAATAGAATTACATTAGCTCTTATCCGATTGGCTGATTTGAATTTGAAGGCTCGAATCAGCCAATAGGAATTCAAGGGACGCCATTTTTAATCGCATACCTTGAATTCCTATTCAGTGTACGGAGGAGATCGTATGAAGAGGATCCTCCACGCTCCATGGCTCCGCGGTCTTCAGTTCCAGCGTTGCCGATCTTCAGTTCCAGCACCGCCGGTCTTCAGTTCCAGAGTGGACGGTCTTCAGCTCCGCTGTCATCGGTCTTCAAATCCTCCACTCCGCTCCGGCTGGTTCCTGGAAGAAGAAGAGGTCGCCGCTTGGAAGAAGACTTCACCGCCTGGAACAGGACCTTCTCCGCCGGTCTTCAGGACAGGTAAGGACCACTTGGGGGTTAGACTTAGGTTTTTTTAAGGGGGGATCGGGTAGGTATTAGAGTAGGGGTGTGTGGGTGGTGGGTTGTAATGTGGGGGGATTGTTCTTTTTTTTACAGGTAAAAGAGCTGATTACTTTGCCCCGCAAAAGGCCCTTTTAAGGGCTGGTAGGGGTGTGTGGGTGGTGGGTTGTAATGTGGGGGGATTGTTCTTTTTTTTACAGGTAAAAGAGCTGATTACTTTGCCCCGCAAAAGGCCCTTTTAAGGGCTGGTAATAGAGCTGATTACTTTTGTAATTTAGTTTAGGGTAGGGAATTTTTATTATTTTGGGGGGCTTTTTTTATTTTATTAGGGGGCTTAGATTAGGTGTAATTAGCTTAAAATTCTTGTAATTTTTTTATTTTTTGCAATTTAGTGTTTGTTTTTTGTAATATAGTTTAGTTTATTTAATTGTATTTTAGTTTAGATAATTGTAGTTTATTTAATTAATTTATTGACAGTGTAGTGTTAGGTGTATTTGTAACTTAGGTTAGGATTTATTTTACAGATAATTTTGTAATTATTTTAACTAGGTAGCTATTAGTTATTAACTATTTAATAGCTATTGTACCTAGTTAAAATAAATACAAAGTTACCTGTAAAATAAATATAAACCCTAAAATAGCTACAATGTAATTATTAATTATATTGTAGCTATCTTAGGGTTTATTTTATAGGTAAGTATTTAGTTTTAAATAGGAATAATTTAGTTAATAATATTAATATTATTTAGATTTATTTAAATAATAATTAAGTTAGGGGGTGTTAGGGTTAGACTTAGGTTTAGGTGGTAATATATTTAATATAGGTGGCGGCGGTGTAGGGGGCTCAGATTAGGGGTTAATATAGTTAATATAGGTGGCGGCGGTGTAGGGGGTTCAGATTAGGGGTTAATACAGTTAATATAGGTGGCGGCGGTGTAGGGGGGTCAGATTAGGGGGTAATACATTTAATGTAGGTGGCGACGGGGTCCGGGAGCGACGGTATAGGGGTTAATACTAGGATAGGTTTATTTTGGTGTGGGCTATGGTGGTTTAGGGGTTAATAATTAGGCTTATTGTGTTGTGGGGGGGTTGTCGGTCTAGGGGTTAATACATTTCTTGAGAGAGGGGATTGCGGATATAGGTGTATACGTGTTTGGCTAGTTTTGGGAGGCGTGTTAGACAGTTACGGGAGATTTAAGACTTTAGTTACTTTTTTTAGGCGGCGGCAGTTTCTAAAGTGCCGTAAGTCACTGGTGACTCCAGAAATTTGTAGTTACGCTCATTTCTGGAAATCGCTAGTTTGTCTGACTTACGGCACTGTAGCAACTGTCGGCACCGTATATGTGATAGTCCGATGTGCGAGGTGAAACTACGGGCGACGCAGGTTTCCACGCTTGCACCGAAACCTGCGCCATATTTCGGATCGCGCCCCCTATCTTTTTAATAGGATTTGCCTAATGCCGGTATTACGAGTCTTGGAAGAAGTGACTCCCAATGGAATGCTGTAAGTTTAAAAAAACAATTTAGATTTGGGTTGTCTGAAAACCTTAAGGATGGGTTGTCCAGGATAGAAATGCCTGATACATTAGAAACATTGATCAAAGTGTGTATTAACATGATCACAGATACAGGGAGAGAAGAGCTGAGGTCACATCATGAAACCTATCCTAAAAGATTATCTGTACCACTTCTGAACAAGATATCAAGCACCCCAATTCCCATGGAAATATTAAATATCAGAGGCCCCCTCTCACAAGAGGAAAAGCTTAGGAGACGCCTAGCTAATCTCTGCCTGTATTGCGGACATAAGGATCACGTGATCTCAGCCTGTCCCTCACTAAATCGACAACGAAAGGGTAAAACCAAACTTATTTCCTCTGTATCTACTTCTAAACAATGTTCCCATCTCTCACTATTCTTATCTTTACAGTGGGATCAACATCGTCTGCAGACAGAGGATATGATTGACTCTGGGGCCTACGGAATGTTTATAGATAACAATGTTGTGAAATTAAATAAAATCCCTTGTGTAATTGAAAAATCCCCTGTCTATGTGAAAGTAATTGATGGTTCTTATTTTTTAAAAGACCCAATCACACACCATACAATAACCATACTTGTTTCAACTAAAGATGGTCATAACAAGTACATATCTTTTGATGTCATTTCCAGTTCCCTTCACCCCATAATACTCGGGCATCCTTGGTTATTAAAACATAACCCCAAAATAGATTGGGTATCAAATAAACTAAGTTTTCAATCATCTTATTGTTCTTCTACATTTTATCCTTACATTACTGTCGCTCACATAGATCCTCAACTTCTATCAGAATATCATGATTTTATGGTTTTATTCGATCTCAAAGAAGCAGAAAATCTTCCCCCGCATAGGACATTCAATTGTCTGATTGAAACCAAACCTGATGCAAAAATCCCATTAGGACGAATATATCCTCTATCCCAATGCGAACTTCAACATTTGAGAGAATACTTATATGACAACTTGAGAAAAGGCTTTATCAACCCATCAACTTTATCAGCAACCGCAGGTATCTTTTTTGTTACCAACAAGGATTGAACACTTTGTCCGATTATCGATTATAGAGCATTAAACTCCATAACGTTGAAGAACAGATATCAATTACCTTTAATCCCAGAGCTTCTTGAACTATTGAATTATGCCACCATCTTAATCTTCAGTTAAGTCATTGCAACACTTCCTAGGTTTCTCAAACTTTTATAGGAAGTTTATTAAAAATTTCTCCACCATTACAAAACCGCTCACTAAATTAACAGGCACACATCACAAGTTTAAGTGGACACAAAACTCCCAGAGGGCTTTTGACCTACTGAAATCACGGTTCACCTCAGAACCCATCCTTCAACTACCAAACCCTGAACTTCAGTTTACGGTTGAAGTAGACGCATCCAATATTGGGCTTGGAGCCATACTTTTTCAACACAGTACACTCTCATCTGCCTTACATCCTATTGCATTCTACTCCAGAATACTGAATCCTGCTGAAGTAAATTACTCAGTTGGAGAACTTTTGGCCATAAAATGTGCTCTCGAAACTTGGAGACACCTCCTAGAAGGATCCAAGAAACCATTCCACTTATATACTGACCATAAAAATTTAGAGTATCTCAGGAATAATAAGACCTTATCCTCTAGGCAGGTGCGATGGAGCCTATTCTTTGACAGGTTCGACTTCATAATAACCTATCGCCCTGTCTCAAAAAACATCAAGGCGGATGCTCTATCCCGCAGTTTCACAGAAGTCCCTGAAATTGAAAAATCAACTTATTTACTTCCACCAGAAAAGATTATAGGGACTCTTAAAGACCTATCTTCAGACCTTTTATTAGCTCTAAAAGATGACCACGATATACCAATTTCTTTGATCAGAAAATCATCTTCTGGTTTATACTACCACAATCATCAATTATACGTACCAAAGTTTATACTCAATTAGATTCTTCAGCATTTTAACGACTCTCCTTTATCAAACTATGGCAACCAACCTTCCACCTTTCCAAACATGAATTTAAGTTCTATTACTCCAGCAGCAGTCAAATTCTCTGATAACATCAAAACAACAGTAGAAATTCTTAAAAAACATCTACAAGATGCAAAACTGAAGCAAAAATTGTACTATGATCAGAAGAGAACACCTAGCCCCCCGTACAAAAGGGAGATTTCGTTTGGCTCTCGTCGAAAAACTTGAAGATGGACGTTCCTACAAAAAAGTCAGTTCATCGGACCCTTCCCCATCTCAAAGGTCATTAATTCTAAAGCAGTAGTTCTCAAGCTGTCTTCTACTGTCAGGGTTCAGCCTGGAATTGAACCTGGGACCTGTCTCTATTTCTGCAGCTGTTATTCCCCAGCCTGTTGTTTTGCCACTATGCCACCAAATGGCTTGATCACAGGAAAGGAATATTGTGTTTTTCTGTTTGCTGCAACTTTGGCTCTCTGGCTCCACCTGCTTGCCAGCTGAATGAAATCATTTAAACAGCAGCCTGCTTTATCTGGGAGGTTTGTTTGCAATTTTGTGCTTTCACATTGAGAGTTATACTCTGAAACACTCTCTGCTCCTGTTTCCTGTGTGAAATTATGATTTGTTGGATTTTCTGTCTGTGATACTCTGCAAGGGAGCAGGTTCAGGAGTAAGGAGCTGTTGTACAGAGGTGTCAGGTTTTGGGGTTAATGTTGTGTTTTGTCTGCGTGAGTCTTTCCTTTTAGGCATAATTAAACAGGTACAACATTTTAGGAAATAAAGGAGATGGTTTTATTTATAGGATAAAGCAATGTAGAGTTATGCAATTAGATAAGACAAAGTCTATAGGTTGTAGTATAAGGCAGGAATACAGTTCTTTGTAATAACAGGCAGGAATGCAGAGCTTTGTAATAACAAACAGGATATTTGCATATGCTGTAGACTGGAACTGTGTAGTATCAGGCAGGAAAGCAGAGCTTGTATAACAGACAGGATACTTGCATATGCTGAAGACTGGTACTGTGTAATAACACGCAGGAATTCAAAGCCTTGTAATAACAAGCAGGATACTTGCATATGCTGTAGACTGGACACAGTTGTAACAAACTGGAAACTTGCATAAACTGCAAACTGGTACTTTAAGGAAACTTGCATAAACTGCAAACTGGAACTTTAAGGAAACTTGCATAAACTGCAAACTGGAACTTTAAGGAAACTTGCATAAACTGCAAACTGGTACTTTAAGGAAATTTGCATAAACTGCAAACTGGTACTTTGTAGAAACAAACAGGAAACTTGCATAAACTGCAATTGGAACTTAGTAGAAACAAAGATGATACTTGCATAAACTGCAATTGGAACTTAGTAGAAACAAAGAGGATACTTGCATAAACTGCAATTGGAACTTTGTAGCATCAGGTAACAAGCAAGCAAAAGTACCTGAGTCAGTCCTTAGGAAAGAAAGTTTTAGGCCAGATCAATTGCCAGGAAATCAGTCCAAAAATGAAACACAGTGCCATGGGATTTTCCAGAAGAGTAGTCAGTAATTGTAGCAGAAATCAGGAACCAGAAAATCCAACAAATCTTAATTTCACACAGGAAACAGAAGCAGAGAGTGTTTCAGAGTATAACTCTCAATGTGAAAGCACAAAATTGCAAACAAACCTCCCAGATAAAGCAGGCTGCTGATTAAATGATTTCTTTCAGCTGGCAAGCAGGTGGAGCCAGAGAGCCAAAGTTGCAGCAAACAGAAAAACACAATATTCCTTTCCTGTGATCAAGCCATCTGGTGGCATAGTGGTAAAACAACAGGCTGGGAAATAACAGCTGCAGAAATAGAGACAGGTCCCAGGTTCAATTCCAGGCTGAACATAATTTTGTTAGCATTCCTCTCTTCATTGCAGCTGACTTCAATTACGTATTGAGCCTCTCGTTGCACTACAGCCTTGACTGGGAGCCAGTATCTACCACTCCCTGCTCCGTGGGATCCTCAGTAAGACCTTACGTTTTTGGAGTGTGTCTTTCCGAAACTTCTCATCTGAATTATCCTATCTGCTATCTCCTTCCCTCTGAACCAAAGTTTTCCCTATCCAAGGATATCTACTCACCATTTACAGCTAAAGTGGTCATCACTGAATCCTCACAGCTGCTGTCTGTCATGACGTCACAAGCTCCGCCTCCACCTCCCAGAAGCAACACAGCAGCCGTATATGGACGCTTTCCCAATATAAGACCAACTGCTTTTCCTCATATAAGGTTAATTTTCTCAATATTGAATCTTCTTATCTTGAAAAGCTATATTTCCAAATCTAACCTAATTAGTGAAAGGTTAAAGCATTACAATTATATATATATATATATATATATATATATATATATATGTATCACCCCCGTCCTCAGACATAAGAAAAAACAATTTGGTAAAACACCCCTGTCACCATATATTGACAGAGGGGGATCACAGCAAGTTACTACTACATAAAGAAGCAAGGATAACTCAATACACCATTTTATTGACATTCTTATTTATAATCCCCCTTCTGTGATATTATAAAGTTCAGTAATGGTTTTATACACCTGGGATTTTTCAACCTGGGCTTGTTATAAAATATATTCCCATAGACGTTAGGCTAGATTGTCTCTAAGAGTTCCATGTTCATCAACAGTAAATATATAGGAATCCTAAATGATCTAAGAAAAGGCAGGGGACTTCTGCATGTATAACCAAGCCTGGATTGGGCTAGCAGGATACCAGGATATTTCCTGGTGGGCTGCAGCAGCGGGAGCTGGAAAGCTACAATTTAAAGGGGGGATTGATGGATGCAATTTGGATGTAGGGTGCCTGTATATCAACAATCTGGCACTTTTTATATTACAAACTAAAATTATATCATTCTGAAAAAAATATAGGTGGAAGCAGTATCCCTGTAATCCCCTTTGAGAAAAATAGGGTGTGTGCAATCTACTGACTAAATGCAAAATAGTGCTGGTCTCCATATTTTCCAGGGCTGCTTTTTATTCCCAGTCCGGTCCTGTTCATAACCAATCATAAATAGCCACGATATGTAATTTAAATAGATAACATGCTTGTTTAACAAATATGGTTTACTACTATGACTGATGAATGCTGCTTACAACAGCAGCATAAATAATGTTTATATTGAACATATAGGCCCATATTTATCAAGGTCTGTCAGACCTGATCCGACAGTGAGGATCAGGTCCGACAGACCTCGCTGAATACAGAGAGCAATACGCTCACCGTATTCAGCATTGCACCAGTAGCTCACAAGAGCTGTTGGTGCAACACCGCCCCCTGCTGACTCGCGGCCGCCAGCAGTGGGGTGTCAATCAACCCGATCGTACTCGATCGGGTTGATTTCCGGCGATGTCTGTCCGCCTGCTCAGAGCAGGCAGACAGGTTATGGAGCAGCGGTCATTGTGACCGCTGCTTCATAACTGCTGTTTCTGGTGAGCCTGCAGGCTCGCCAGAAACACGGGGCATCAAGCTCCATTCAGAGCTTGATAAATATGCCCCATAGGCATAGAATATACAATATGTCGATTTGTTAGGATTACCTAAAATCTACTATCCATATGTGATGATGACTAGGGACTTTTATAGTGTAAATATATTGTTCATATGCGTAAGTGCTCTGTGGAGGCACGAAATGCGTAAGGATTATTCTGATAGCTGTCCTTATGTTTTAATATGACTATTAAAAGTTAAATTTTATTTTTTATTGGTGCTTCTGTGTGCAGCTGTTTTTTTGTACTTATTCTTGTTGAATTAGCGGTACGCTCAGTCGCAATCAGCGTGCACCCTTGGGGCTGTGTGACCTATCACAAGAGTACCCTCACTTCCAGTGGCATCCGATACACACACACATGGAGTATCTGTAGGGGCTTCAAGATATTTTTGTAAATATATTGTTCACTAATGTGTATTTAAACAGTTATTTTCACTTGTTTTTATAGTTGCGAGCCGAGCCCCGCATCATCCGATGCAATGACATAGTTTCTGCCTTGGGACAACAAAATGGAATGGAGTATGTGTATGTATATATAAACACAAACACACATATTTTTGAGCCCTTTACAGTCAATACCTTGAAATATACAATACAATATTTAATTAATTTGAATATGTTTTTATTGTTTTTTTTATAGAAATAATTGAAATTACTATGTTCTTTTTATTTGTATATATATACATATATATATATATATATATATATATATACATACATACAATATAGATCTATATATATCTATATCTTTATATATATATATATATATATATATATATATATATATACACAAAACACGGAAGTGGACTGCACTCTCAGACTGGACTGGGTACACATCTTATGATCTTGCAACGTGCGCAGTCCTGGGTGCTCAATAGCACTCACAGGTACAAATACAAAAATAAACAGCGCTAAATAACAGCGTGTTCCTTGGAGATGGATAGAAACCTTCCAGAGTCAAAATAACGGCTGAATCAAGCCAAAGGGTTGCAGCTGTACACAGATCCGTGGGTTCTTCCTCCACAGACAGACGGATAACTGGAAGATAGAAAGGGAGACAGCGCAGTACTCGATTGAAGGTATTATTTATTAGATAAAATGCACAGCACGTTAGTAATGTTGCTCTTACTAGATGGATGAAACAAGTCTCAAATCACAAAAACGAACAGAATTGTTAGGCTTTTTCTGAGCATGGACACTGATTGACCAGACACGGACTATCTTCTGTTACCTTAGGATCTTTGATTTGGAGCTTGTTGTTTCATCCGTCTAGTAAGTGCAATATTACTAGCGTTCTGTGCATTTTAGCCAATAAATACTACCTTGAATCGAGGACTGCGCTGTCTCCCTTTCTATCTTTTAGCACTTATAAGTGGCTGTACCGTCCCCAGAGTCCCAGGCCGTTAACCACAGACAAGTCTGGGTGCAAGACCCATAGGGAAAATTAGAAAACAAATTAAATATATTTAAAAATAAAAATAACAGCACTTAAGAACGATAAAAATTGATCACTCCACTTGCAAACTAGCACTATGTTTGTACTGTTAATATTCACATGAAGGGCACAGGTTGGGAGTGATACGCAATATCACACACAAAGAACAGAGAGTAGCTTGTCTGATGTCTGCACGACTTAGCATGAGCAAACAAAGTCGTGTTTGAAGACTTTATGTAAAATGGGAAAAGAGACAGTGATAGATGTGTCTCATACAGGATCAGAGAAGCCCTTATTTACCAAAGGCTAAAGAACTAGCGTAAAATTAAAATAGTAAAACACATAAGATTAGAAACCACTTGAACAGAAGGCTAATGAATGAATTACAAGTGAAGCAAGCAACTAGCAGGTGTTAACAGCAAAGCACATATAAGCAAAAAGATGACTTAATTACCTTTTTTATGTGTTTGTCAAAATTTCTTCTACTATATCCTTTTCTGATTGATCCAAGACACTTTAACTGCAATGGGCAAAACAAATTCTGATTTATTAAAGGGACATTCAACTATTTTATGCTGTAATTTATTATGTTTAATTATATGCAATAATAAAAAAAAAAAACTTTTCAATATAATTCCATAAATTACTGTGTTTCCTTTTCCAAAATGTTATTCTAAAATATGTGAACAAATTGGTTACTTTTTGTCCTTCATAGACAATTTATTGATAATATTTTTTGGAACAAATATATCCCTAATGATAAAAAGTAGTAAAGTTTGAATTCAAACAGAAAAAAATGAAATATATAAATGAGAGTGTTTCTTTCTAATAATTTTCAAAGCAATTCCAATCAGTAAAAAATAAATAAAAAATGACCAAGTAAAAGTAATAAGAAATAAGCACAATGCTCAGTTTTCATTGAGGTTTTAGCAACAAACAAAGAAACAATGGTTTATTAAAGGGACAGTAAACTCTTTGAAGCTGTGATTTAAAATGTTTATATGCAGTAAAACAAAAACAAAAAAAACAATTTTGCAATATAATTCTATTAGTTGCTGTGTTTCCTTTTCCAGAAATTTAATTCTGAACAATGTGGTCTTTCAATTTCCTATTAAAAGTGAAAGCACAGTCATTGGTGAATGCTCTGTGACCCATTTTTAACTGTCCCTAATTGGCCTTAGCAGATAACAAGTCCTAGGTTACTAAAATATATATATAATAAAAAAAGTATAGGGCGACATATATGGTGTAGGTTTCAGCGCAAGTTCACCTCGCACATTGGGTGAATCACATATACGGTGTCGGCATATCAGCTAGTTCCATAATTCGGATAAACCAGCGACTTCAGAAATGCTCGGAAATAGACATTTCTGGAGTCGCCAGTGAATTACGGCAGTATATGAACTGCCGGCGCATAAGCAAAAAAAAAATTAAAAATTAATTGCCCGTAAAAGTCTAACCTGCCTCCCAAAAATGAACCTGACACATCAAAACCCCTATATCCGCCCCCCCCACATCACAACTAATAATAAAATGTATTAACCTCTAAACCGCCACCCCCCCACAACGCAATCTACCTATTGAAACTATGAAGCCCTAATCCGCCAACCCCCACATCGCAAAGTACCTAATAAATGTATTAAACCTTTATTTGCCATCCCCCACATCGCAACTAATAATAAAATGTATTAACCCCTAATCCACCATCCACCCACATCACAACCAATAATAAAATGTATAAACCCCTAATCCACCATCCACCCAAATCACAACTAATAATAAAATGTATTAACCTCTAAACCGCCACCCCCACAACGCAATCTACCTATTTAAACTATGAACCCTTAATCCACCAACCCCCACATTGCAAAGTACCTAATAAATGTATTAAACCCTAATCTGCCATCCCCCCCACATCGCAACTAATAATAAAATGTATGTATGGACTAGTAATTTCAATTCTCATAGTATTCTGAAGAAATTAAGGCGAGTTGAGAAAGCATCTCCATTAGCTTTTCTAGGAAACAACCCGCTAAGATACTGTCAATGGCTTACGTAACCCTATATAGCAGATCTAAATGGTCAACGAATTTAGAAGGGAATTGTTGTCCGAAGTGTAGGTGTGGCTGATATACTTAATTGTTTCTGGACCTGCCCGAAGATCCAAAGGCTTAGGAAAATGATTAAAAATTGGATAAATACTGATATAAAGTTATCTGAGGAACAGGTCATTTTTTTTATTTTTTTATTTTTTTATTTGTAGATCATAAATGTAATAATACTGCAAATTTCATAAATATGGTCATCATTATAACGCAGAACCTAATATTAAAGCAGTGGAAATCTGGTTCAGTTCCTTCCTTTATGTCTTTTAAAAATGCTATCCGGAGACAGTTTGCAATTGAGCAACATGATATCTGATATAGTCTAGAATATAATGTTGAACAATTCTTTGAGAAATGGAAATTTTGGATACAGAAATTAGACCTAGCTACTAGCAACTAATAATAAAATGTACGAACCCCTAATCCGCCATCTCCCCACATGGCAACTAATTATAAAATGTATAAACCTCTAAACCGCCAACCTCCCAAAACGCAAACTACCTATCAACACTATTAACCCCCAAACCGCCATCCCCCCACAACGCAAACTACCTAATAACCCTATAAACCCCTAATCCACCGACCCCCACAATGCAATCACTAAGCCCCCTAAGCTAACACCCCTTAAATTAACCCCAATTACATAAAATAAAAAAGACTATCTCCCTAAAAAATAAATTAAAATTTACCAAATTAAGGCCTAGATTTGGAGTTCGGCGGTAGCCGTCAAAACCAGCGTTAGAGGCTCCTAACGCTGGTTTTGGCCGCCCGCTGGTATTTGGAGTCAGTGATTAAAGGGTCTAACGCTCACTTTTCAGCCGCGACTTTTCCATACCGCAGATCCCCTTACGTCAATTGCGTATCCTATCTTTTCAATGGGATCTTTCTAACGCCGGTATTTAGAGTCGTTTCTGAAGTGAGCGTTAGAGCTCTAACGACAAAATTCCAGCCGCCTGAAAATAGCAGGAGTTAAGAGCTTTCTGGCTAACGCCGGTTCATAAAGCTCTTAACTACTGTACCCTAAAGTACACTAACACCCATAAACTACCTATGTACCCCTAAACCGAGCTCCCCCCACATCGCCGCCACTCGATTAAAATTTTTAACCCCTAATCTGCCGACCGCCACCTACGTTATACTTATGTACCCCTAATCTGCTGCCCCTAACCCCGCCGACCCCTGTATTACATTTATTAACCCCTAACCTGCCCCCCACAACATCGCCGCCAGCTACTTAAAATAATTAACCCCTAATCTTCCGACCGCAAAGCGCCGCCACCTACGTTATCCCTATGTACCCCTAATCTGCTACCCCTAACACCGCCGACCCCTATATTATATTTATTAACCCCTAATCTGCCCCCCTCAACGTCGCCGACACCTGCCTACACTTATTAACCCCTAATCTGCCGAGCGGACCTGAGCGCTACTATAATAAAGAACAGCCAATAGAATGCGAGCTCAATCTGATTGGCTGATTGGATCAGCCAATCGGATTGAACTTGATTCTGATTGGCTGATTCCATCAGCCAATCAGAAAATTCCTACCTTAATTCCGATTGGCTGATAGAATCCTATCAGCCAATCGGAATTCGAGGGACGCCATCTTGGATGACGTCCCTTAAAGGAACCGTCATTAGTCGGGAGACAACGGAAGAAGAGGATGGATCCGCGTCGCCTGCTTCAAGATGGACCCGCTCCGCACCGGATGGAAGAAGATCGTAGATGCCGCTTGGAGAAGATGTTTGCCGGTCCGGATGTCCTCTTCTTGCTGGATAGGAGGAAGACTTTGGAGCCTCTTCTGGACCTCTTCAGCACCGGATGATGGATCGCCAACCCCCGCTTGGGTTGGATGAAGATGTTGGAGCCAGGACGGATCGGTGAACCTGGTATGGTGAAGACAAGGTAGGAAGATCTTCAGGGGCTTAGTGTTAGGTTTATTTAAGGGGGGTTTGGGTTAGATTAGGGGTATGCGGGTGGTGGGTTGTAATGTTGGGGGGGGGTATTGTATTTATTCTTTTACAGGCAAAAGAGCTGAAATTCTTGGGGCATGCCCCGCAAAGGGCCCTGTTCAGGGCTGGTAAGGTAATACAGCTTGTAACTTTTTTAATTTAGAATAGGGTAGGGAATTTTTTATTTTGGGGGGCTTTGTTATTTTATTAGGGGGGCTTAGAGTAGGTGTAATTAGTTTAAAATTGTTGTAATATTTTTCTTATGTTTGTAAATATTTTTTTATTTTTTGTAACTTAGTTCTTTTTTATTTTTTGTACTTTAGCTAGTTTATTTAATTGTATTTTTTTTTAGCAATTGTGTTTAATTAATTTATTGATAGTGTAGTGTTAGGTTAATTGTAGGTAATTGTAGGTAGTTTATTTAATTATTTTATTGATAGGGTAGTGTTAGGTTTAATTATATCTTAGGTTAGGATTTATTTTACAGGTAAATTTGTTATTATTTTAACTAGGTAGCTATTAAATAGTTCTTAACTATTTAATAGCTATTGTACCTAGTTAAAATAAATACCAAGTTGCCTGTAAAATAAATATTAATCCTAAAATAGCTATAATATAATTATAATTTATATTGTAGCTATATTAGGATTTATTTTACAGGTAAGTATTTAGCTTTAAATAGGAATCATTTATTTAATAAGAGTTAATTAATTTCGTTAGATGTAAATTATATTTAAGTTAGGGGGGTGTTAGTGTTAGGGTTAGACTTAGCTTTAGGGGTTAATCAATTTATTAGAATAGCGGTGAGCTCCGGTCGTCAGATTAGGGGTTAATAATTGAAGGTAGGTGTCGGCGATGTTAGGGAGGGCAGATTAGGGGTTAATACTATTTATGATAGGGTTAGTGAGGCGGGTTAGGGGTTAATAACTTTATTATAGTAGCGCTCAGGTCCGCTCGGCAGATTAGGGGTTAATAAGTGTAGGCAGGTGTCGGCGACGTTGAGGGGGGCAGATTAGGGGTTAATAAATATAATATAGGGGTCGGCGGTGTTAGGGGTAGCAGATTAGGGGTACATAGGGATAACGTAGGTGGCGGCGCTTTGCGGTCGGAAGATTAGGGGTTAATTATTTTAAGTAGCTGGCGGCGACGTTGTGGGGGGCAGGTTAGGGGTTAATAAATGTAATACAGGGGTCGGCGGGGTTAGGGGCAGCAGATTAGGGGTACATAAGTATAACGTAGGTGGCGGCGGTTTACGGAGCGGCAGATTAGGGGTTAAAAAAAATATGCAGGTGTCAGCGATAGCGGGGGCGGCAGATTAGGGGTTAATAAGTGTAAGGCTAGGGGTGTTTAGACTCGGGGTACATGTTAGAGTGTTAGGTGCAGACGTAGGAAGTGTTTCCCCATAGGAAACAATGGGGCTGCGTTAGGAGCTGAACGCTGCTTTTTTGCAGGTGTTAGGTTTTTTTTCAGCTCAAACAGTCCCATTGTTTCCTATGGGGGAATCGTGCACGAGCACGTTTTTGAGGCTGGCCGCGTCCGTAAGCACCGCTGGTATCGAGAGTTGCATTTGCGGTAAAAATGCTCTACGCTCCTTTTTTGGAGCCTAACGCAGCATTTGTTTGAACTCTCGATACCAGAGTTAATTTTATGGTGCGGCCAGAAAAAAGCCCGCGGAGCGTTAACAGCCCTTTTACCGCCAAACTCCAAATCTAGGCCTAAAAAATCCTAACATTACATTAAAAAACCTAAGGTTAAATTAAAATAAAAAATCTAATATTACAAAAAATAAAAAAAATCTAAAATTACAGAAAAAAATAAACAAAATTATCCAAAATAAAAAAAATTAAACCTAATCTAATACCCCTATAAAAACAAAAAAGCCACGCCAAAGCAAAAACACCCCTAATCTAACACTAAACTGCCAATAGCCCTTTAAAGGGCCTTTTGTAGGGCATTGCCCTGAAGAAATCAGCTCTTTTACCTAAAAAATTAAACCCCCCCCCCAAATAAAAAATACATAATTCTAAAATTATCTACTCTACCCATTGCTCATAAAGGGGCATTTGTATGGGCATTGCCCTTAAAAGGACAATCAATTATTTTACGGCCCATTAAAAAATAAAAAAAGCCCTAATCTAAACCAACCTTCCCCCCCCCCCAAAAAAAAGCCTAACACTCACCCCAAAAAATTTACTCACCATTCCTGATGTCCGGACATCCATCTTCTTCCAGGCGGAGAAAATTCTTCATCCAGTTGGATCCATCTTCATCCGTCACGGGACCATATTCTTTATCTTGCTGGAGCGGTCTTTATCGATGAGCGGGTCTGGAGCGGTGGTCCTTCTCAGCAGCGGAAGTCATCAGCAATGTGGAATGTGGAGGTCCTCTTCATGCGAACGTCTACCGCACAAGATTGAATGAAAGGTACCCCTTTTATATTGGGGTACCTTGCATTCCTATTGGCTGAAATTTTCAAATCAGCCAATAGGATGAGAGCTACTGAAATCCTATTGGCTGATTTGAACATGTATGTTTATTTTTGTGTTTATATCTGAAAATATGTATGTGCGCACATACATACATAATGTAAATACACACACACAAATCCTTTATTCATCACCTAAAAGAAAATGTTATTTTCATTTTAAATATGTATTTATAAATAAATCTGTATATACAATATATCTATCTATCTATCAATTTTTTCATATTGATATATAGCTATAAATATATATTTTGCATACACACACATTTATATATATATATATATATATAAAATAATATTTTCTTCTAGGTAAAGAACATAAGTATTTAAAGTATTCCTAAAGCACCTTTGGCTTTAGCGCACTTGGTCTAGAGCACGTTTGTCTTTAGCGCAGTTGGTCTAGACTCTAGAGCACCTTTGGCTTTAGCGCAGTTGGTCTAGAGCACCTTTGTCTTTAGCGCAGTTGGTCTAGAGCACCTTTGTCTTTAGCGCAGTTGGTCTAGACTCTCTAGAGCACCTTTGTCTTTAGCGCAGTTGGTCTAGAGCACCTTTGGCTTTAGCGCAGTTGGTCTAGAGCACCTTTGGCTTTAGCACAGTTGGTCTAGAGCACCTTTGTCTTTAGCGCAGTTGGTCTAGACTCTCTAGAGCACCTTTGTCTTTAGCGCAGTTGGTCTAGAGCACCTTTGGCTTTAGCGCAGTTGGTCTAGAGCACCTTTGTCTTTAGCGCAGTTGGTCTAGAGCACCTTTGTCTTTAGCGCAGTTGGTCTAGAGCACCTTTGGCTTTAGCGCAGTTGGTCTAGAGCACCTTTGGCTTTAGCACAGTTGGTCTAGAGCACCTTTGGCTTTAGCGCAGTTGGTCTAGAGCACCTTTGTCTTTAGCGCAGTTGGTCTAGCGCACCTTTGGCTTTAGCGCAGTTGGTCTAGAGCACCTTTGTCTTTAGCACAGTTGGTCTAGAGCACCTTTGGCTTTAGCGCAGTTGGTCTAGAGCACCTTTGGCTATAGCGCAGTTGGTCTAGACCACCTTTGGCTTTAGCGCAGTTGGTCTAGAGCACCTTTGTCTTTAGCGCAGTTGGTCTAGAGCACCTTTGGCTTTAGTGCAGTTGGTCTAGAGCACCTTTGTCTTTAGCGCAGTTGGTCTAGAGCACCTTTGTCTTTAGCGCAGTTGGTCTAGAGCACCTTTGGCTTTAGCGCAGTTGGTCTAGAGCACCTTTGGCTTTAGCACAGTTGGTCTAGAGCACCTTTGGCTTTAGCGCAGTTGGTCTAGAGCACCTTTGGCTTTAGCGCAGTTGGTCTAGAGCACCTTTGTCTTTAGCGCAGTTGGTCTAGCGCACCTTTGGCTTTAGCGCAGTTGGTCTAGAGCACCTTTGTCTTTAGCACAGTTGGTCTAGAGCACCTTTGGCTTTAGCGCAGTTGGTCTAGAGCACCTTTGGCTTTAGCGCAGTTGGTCTAGACCACCTTTGGCTTTAGCACAGTTGGTCTAGAGCACCTTTGTCTTTAGCGCAGTTGGTCTAGAGCACCTTTGGCTTTAGTGCAGTTGGTCTAGAGCACCTTTGGCTTTAGCGCAGTTGGTCTAGAGCACCTTTGGCTTTAGCACAGTTCAGGCACAGGGAGTTATTTAAGAGTTAGCACAATACAATGCTAAATGCAAGACAATAGATAATAAATGGTCAGTCATGTTATCAGGGGGCTGTCAGAAGGTTCTTAGATACAAGGTAATCACAAAGGTAAAAAGTATATTAATTACAGTGTTGGTTATGCAAAACTGGGGGATGGGTATTAAAGGGAATATCTATATTTTAAAACAATAAACATTCTATTGTAGACTGTCCCTTTAAATTTACCCCAAAGTGTGTGAAAAATTATTTTAAATTGATATTAAACCAAACGTTGTATTCTCCATAAAATATTTAATTATGCATAAGTTAAAAAATAAACTTTCATTATTTCACCTGCCTTTTCTGTAATTTATCTCTGGAAATTGTAACCTTTACATGTCTCCCCCCCCCCCTCCACAGAGAAGCTGGAATACATGTTGTAAAGTGATTGTTTATTATGTGCAGAAGCTTGTTTGTATTTGTTTATTTATAACTTGCAATAACAACGTTTTTAAAGTGGGAGTGTCCAGGGTCTGCAAAAGAGTTCATATTTCTTTAACACAATGTAAGTTTTAAATGCCTTTAAATGTTTATTTTCCATGCAGATCTTTTACAATGCAGTGAATAATTTCTGATGTATACATTTTAAAAAAATGACTTTAACGTCCCTTTAAATATATAAGGAACTATGGTTAAACTCAATGGGTCTACCATCAAAATCTATTTTTCTATGTAAGAGAGTAACCTCTGCTACACATTAAACTCTCCCCATCTGGTTAGTTGTCCATAGCTTACAACACAGTTTACATTTCAATGTAATTGTGCGCATACCTCAGGATTACCACCTCCCCAACCTCCTTTTTAGGGCTGTCTCTGTTCATAGAGAAGATTGTGGTTCTTCTTCCCATATTACAAGTTTTAGTTTACATTCATCCTAAAATGAGATCAGGCAGATAATCGTCTGGATTTAAACAGTCCCAGAGCTTCCCGTGCACAACTATGCATGTTGTAATGTATTTGGTATTCATGGATTCCTCCAGTAATGAGGCTAGTGCATGCTGGTGGAATAATACCTGATTTACGTATTGCTCAGACATGCTGCTTGTTGTTAACATGTACTAAAACAAGCTTGTCCAACTTAAAGGGGCAGTCTACACCTTAGTCATCTTAAAGTCTAACCTTAGATGAAGCTGCAAATAGCCTCCTGTGTCCCGTTCTATATCATGCAGCAGTAACAGTAAAACGTTATTTTACAATGAATATTGTTTCTGGCTACATTGAAATGGCTGCCAAGCTCAGCCCACCGATGACATCATCATCTTGGCTGCATCTAGGAACTCTGCTGAATAGCATTGATAGTATGTTGAATTTAACTAGTGAGCCTTTTGTGATTGAATGCCATATGCAGCACAGATCATGATGTCATCAGTGGGCTGAGCTTGCAGCCATTTCAAAGTGGCCGGAAACACTATTCTTTTTAAAATAAAATTTTTACTGTTTCAGCTGCATTATATAGAAAAGTTGCAGGAGGCTATTGGCAGTGTAATCTAAGGTAAGACTTTAAGATGACCAAGGTGTAGACTGTCCCTTTAAAGCAAGTGGCTACATTGTGGCCCACCAAAGCATTTTGAAAGAAGAGAAAAGAAAAAATGTCACTACAGTTGTTGATTCCCTTTTTAGTGATTTAGTGATTGTAAACTTAACAATTGTGCTGCACAGTATATAAAAATATTATTCAAAACAGGGGAACTTTAATTCATGAAATGTTTAAATGACGCTTCATTTGTTAAATATTTACCATGCAGTGATGAATGATGAATAATTCTTCAGCCAATTATTGTGCGACCCATGAGCTGGACGCCAAGTGGTGCACACAACGATTACCTGAAGGCGGATTCCTCATTGTTCAGCTAAATGAAGTGTAAGATGCAGGCGGAGGAACGGAGCAATATTTACCATTGCTGTATGGTAAATATTTGAGAAATTAAGCGTTTCATGAATTAAAGTTCCCCTGTTTTGAATAATATTTTTATATGCTGTGCAGCACAATCGTTAAGTTTACAATCACTTTAAATCACTATAGGTTAAACCCCCATGTGTCACCATATTGGTGATATACACTTGAAACATATCAAACAAAAAATGTCTTTGTGTGAAACACAAAATGTGTGTACATATCTAGCACCCTGCAACAGTTATCACCACATGGGTACCAATGCAATAATTGCAATGAAAATTCTTTAATCCAAAATATGGAAAGATGTGGTAAAACTTAATTTTTATTAAAATCAATTAAAAATAGGTTATTAGGAGTTTAACATTTCTCCTGTGTCTATTAAAGGGACACTGTACCCAATTTTTTTCTTTTGTGATTCAGATAGAGCATGACATTTTAAGCAACTTTCTAATTTACTCCTATTATCAAATTTTCTTCATTCTCTTGGTATCTTTATTTGAAATGCAAGAAAGTAAGTTTAGATGCCGGCCCATTTTTGGTGATCAGCCTGGGTTGTTCTTGCTGATTGGTCAATAAACTCATCCACCAATAAAAAAGTGCTGTCCAGAGTTCTGAATAAAAAAAAGCTTAGATGTCTTCTTTTTAAAATAAAGATAGCAAGAGAACAAAGAAAAATTGATAATAGGAATAAATTAGAAGGTGGCTTAAAATTGCATGCTCTATCTGAATCATGAAAGAAAAATTTTGGGTTCAGTGTCCCTTTAATATACTTATGCCTCTCCTATCAAATCACTAACTTCAGTATAATACTGTTATAATGAGTAGCTTTGGTTTACTAGTATCATACTCAGCAATGGGATTAAAGCTGTGTGTGTTGTCCGGTTTCTCAGTGCACCAGTGATCTGCTTGTGACTCAGCTAAACTTATGGTAAAAATAAAATGTATCTATATTAGTCATTGATGTTGCTATTGTTCCTAATATATTGCTGGCATATTCGGTAACATAAATGTAAAATTACACAGTATAGTTAACGGGATAATGAACCCAAATTGTTTCTTTCATGAGTCAGATAGAGCCTGCAATTTTAAGCAACTTTCTAATGTACTCCTGTTATCAAGTTTTCTTTGTTCTCTTGCTATCTTTATTTGAAAAAGAAGGCATCTAAGCTAAGGAGTCAGACAATTTTTGGTTTAGCACCCTGGACAGCACTTTTGTTGGTGGTGAATTTATCCACTGATCAGCAAGAACAACCCAGATTGTTCACCAAAAATGGGGCTGGCTTCTAAACTTACATTCTTGCTTTTCAAATAAAGATACCAAGAGAATGAAGAAAATTTGATAATAGGAGTAAATTAGAAAGTTGCTTAAAATTTCATGCTCTATCTGAATCACAAAAGAAAAAATTGGGTTCAGTGTCCCTTTAAACAACACAGTGATTGTACTTCATGTGGTTACAACTCCAGGTGTATCCTGCACTAAGTAACATTCAGCTATACATTTAGTTGAGACACTATGAGGTCTACTTATCAAGCCGTCAACTTACCTGCATTCGATGGCACCAATCCACTCGCCTAAGATCGCCTAACATCGCTGCCGCGGACCTGAATACGCTCTCCAAAGTTACCAAAAAAGCTGTCAAAAAGCCACGCACCAAGTACGGGGCGATGAGCAGCGGACTGTTGTTAACTAACAGTCATCGATCTCGCTGCTCTTCGGCTTTTTTCCCAGCTTTATTGGTATACTGTCACTAAACACCGCCACTATACTACACTGTTTTACCCCTAAACCGCCGCTCCCGGAGCCCACCACAATTCGAATAAAGTTATTAACCCCTAAACCACCGCTCCTGGACCCCGCCGCAATGAAATAAACTTATTAACCCCTAAACCGCCATTCCCGGACCCCGCGGCAACAAAACAAACTTATTAACCCCTAAACCGCCACTCCCGGAGCCCACCGCTACCTACATTATGTTATTAACCCCTAATCTGCTGCCCCTACACCTCCGCCACCTACATTACATTTATTAACCCCTAATCTGCCGCCCCCAATGTCGCCTCCACTATTCTAAATGTATTAACCCCTAAACCTAAGTCTAACACCCCCTAACCTAAAGATTATTTAAATAAATCTAAATAAAAATTAATATTAACTAAATTATTCCTATTTAAAACTATATACCTGTAAAATAAACCCTAAGATAGCTACAATATAACTAATAGTTACATTGTATCTAGCTTAGGGTTTATTTTTATTTCACAGGCAAGTTTGTATTTATTTTAACTAGGTAGAAAATCAAATCACAGCAATTTTAACATTATAATGTTAAAGGGACGATAAACTCAAAATTTTTCTTTCATGATTTTAAAACTATATTACACTTTACTTCTATTATTTATTTTGCTTCATTTTTTAGATATCCTTAGTTAAAGAAAAAGCAATGCACATGGGTGAGCCAAGCACACAATGCTTATATGTGCAGGAACCAATCAGCAGCTACTGAGCCTATCTAGATATGCTTTTCAGCAAAGAATAACAAGAGAATAAAACAAATTAGATAATAGAAGTAAATTAGAAACTTGTTTAAAATTGCATGCTCTTTCTAAATCATGAAATAAAAAAATTGTAGTTATTTGTAGGTAGTTTATTTAATTAATTTAATGATAGTGTAGTATTAGGTTTAATTGTAACTTAGGTTAGGATTTATTTTACAGGTAATTTTGTATTTCTTTTAGCTAGGTAGTTATTAAATAGTTAATAACTATTTAATAACTATTCTAACTAGCTAAAATAAATACAAAGTTACCTGTAAAATAAATATAAATCCTAAGATAGCTAGAATATAATTATTATTTATATTGTGGCTATATTAGGGTTTATTTTACAGGTAAGTATTTAGTTTTAAATAGGAATAATTTATTAAAGTATAGTGTAGTGTTAGGTGTAATTATAACTTAGGTTAGGATTTATTTTACAGGTAAATTTCAGTTTATTTTAGCTAGGTAAGCTATTAAATAGTTAATAACTATTTAATAGCTATTGTACCTAGTTAAAATAAATTGAAAGGTACCTGTAAAATAAAAATAAATCCTAAGATAGCTAGAATATAATTATTATTTATATTGTAGCTATATTAGGGTTTATTTTAAAGGTAAGTATTTAGTTTTAAATAGGATTAATTTAGTTAATAATAAAAATATTATTTAGATTTATTTAATTAATATTTAAGTTAGGGGGGCGTTAGGGTTAGACTTAGGTTTAGGGGTTAATAATTTTATTACAGTGGCCGCGGTGTAGTGGGGGGCAGGATAGGGGTTAATAAATTTATTACAGGTGGCGACGGTGTAGGGGGGCAGATTAGGGGTTAATACATTTATTATAGGTGGCGACGGTGTAGGGGGGGCAGATTAGGGGTTAATAAATTTATTATAGGTGGCGACGGTGTAGGGGGGCAGGATAGGGGTTAATACATTTAATATAGGTTGCAGCGGGTTCAGGGAGCAGCGGTTTAGGGGTTAATACATTTATTATAGTTGCGGTGGGCTCCGGGAGCGGCGGTTTAGGGGTTAATATGTATAGAGTAGCTTGCGGTGGGCTCCGGGAGCGGCGGTTTAGGGGGTAATAACTTTATTTAGTTGGGGCGGTGTAGGGGGGGACAGATTAGTGGTGTTTAGACTCGGGGTACATGTTAGGGTGTTAGGTGCAGACAGCTCCCATAGAAATCAATGGGATGTCTGTCAGCAGCGAACTTGTACTTTCGCTATGGTCAGACTCCCATTGATTCCTATGGGATCCGCCGCCTCCAGGGGTGGCGGTTTGAAAACCAGGTACGCTGGGCTGTAAAAGTGCCGAGCGTACCTGCTAGTCATTTGATAACTAGCAAAAGTAGTGAGATTGTGCCGCACTTGTGTGCGGAACATCTGGAGTGACGTAAGAATCGATCTGTGTCGGACTGAGTCCGGCGGATCGAAGCTTACGTCACAAAATTCTACTTTTGCCGGTCTCTAGCCTTTGATAACTAAGGCGAATCAGCCTCACCACAAATACGCTGCGGAATTCCAGCGTATTTGAGGTTGACGGCTTGATAACTACCCCCCATAGAGTCTTTTCAAATGTTCCACCTGGCCGCACTCTCAAGTGTCTGGAGATGTAGAAGGCGATAGTTATCAGTCAAGTTAGGGGTAGAAGAGGCCACTAAGAGACACCTCACGGACCATCTAGCGGATGAAGGGTCAATCTCTCCTATATGTTTGCTGTGAGTGCAGATCTATGTCTCAATATGATAGTTGATGCTCGCATGTGGTGCATCTGGTAGAGTAGATCAAAATCAATCTGAGATCACTTAGCGACCCGGGCTCATCACCTGGAAGCCCAGTCTCAACCCTTCAACTGCAGGCACCGTATTGGTAAAATGAGTAGTCCCAATTGAGTCCACTCCGGAATCCACTAGTAGATTATCTGTTGAGATAGCCTCATCTGAATCGGTAGGAAGCCCTCCATCACACACCTCTGCTTGTACATCTTGTAGACCAATGGTAGTTATAGCCAATGTTATGATCTTTTCTCTATTGAGGTCATCAGTCTGCTCTGCTTCTATGAGCCTCACGAGGAAACTGTAGTGGCTATCCATCTTATGAGATAGCAATTCTAAAAGAGCTATGACAGTGTACTCCATTGATCATTAATGTGTTTGTAACAACCCACCAAGGGTTTTTGTGTTGTATTGGAACCCAGTTGCAGCGGGAGTGGATACAGGATCCTGAAAGGTCAGTGGTGTCTTGGAGGCCTTTAATAATAATGAAAGGGCAAAGACAGAGACGTAGTCAAAACAATCCAAAGTCAGGGCAGGCAGCAGGCAAGCGAAGAAAAAGGACAATCTGAAGCCAGGAACCAGGAAATCTGTATAACTGAATTAGGGATATCACGGACGAAATACAAGATAAGAACTCCAAAACCAGGAAGCAAGGAAAATAACCAAGCACTGACTGGGGGGCTTGCTGAGAATTTATAGGGAAACTAAGTCATGTGACCGGTCACCTGCCCCCAGTAGGTGGAGCAAGCAGGGTCAAAAAGAGGAGGTCAGGGACTTAGCGCCATCTTGGTTTTTCTCAGAGTCTCTGGCCTGCTCTCCTCCATCAGACCCAGACCCCTCTTCCCTTCCTATGCTCAAATGCCGAGTGCGCGTGGCGGCCGCCATTCTACCACGACAGCACGTTTGCCACAAAACTCGGCGGCAAGGAGAGGGGAAGACAGTCGCAGACCGAAGATAGGAGGCCTAGGAGGCAGAGACAGTTACTGCACCACCTCTAGGATGCCACCGGAAGCCAGGTGCTGTGCTTATGATAGTTCCGATAAGATGACATAGCTTGTTATGTACAGCAGATTAAAACTGCTCTACTCGGGGGGGGGTAGTTGACAAGGTGTTGTAAACCGCCACCTTTAAGCTTAGGAATTCTAATTCAAGTCTTCTACTCAGATCTCAATAAAAGTAGGTTCTTCCAACTCTGAGTCTTCCTTTTAATAAGTATACAGAACTTTGGTGAAGGTTGATATAATTGATGAAGAGATAATCGGCTGATTATTCAGGTTTCAGTCAGAGCTACAGAGTTTTGTGACAGCATGGCCGCTGCTTAGACATGCCCCCCCCCCCCTTATTTTAATTAAAGGGACATTTCAGCCAAATTAGAATCCCCATGTATGCATTTCAGTTTTGAATAGATGCATTTTTGTAATAAACATGAATTGGCAAAAATGCTTCTTAAAAAAAGGCTATAGCTGTTTCAAGTATTTAAGTATGCACCATGCACCAGAATTTTAAGCACCACACTTGCTCAGAGAGCCTAAGGTGCTTGCATAATCTGGTAAACGCTGACATGTTACAAGCCCCACTTGCACTCTGAGCAGCTGCAATGTTTAAAATGCTGGTGCACTGAGAATATCTAGCTATGCTTCACATGCACCTGCAGAGAAAAAGTTTAAGACTAAAACAGTGATAACGTTTACTAGAAGCATTTTTGCCAATACATGTATATTGCAAATATGTTTCTATGCAAACATGTAATTCACCTACATGCAGTTCAGTTTTGACCGGAATGTCCCTTTAACTATTGTATAAAAATGTGTTATTTCATTTGGCATGTTTTTTGTTTTTAGAAACAAAATTAACAATACTATCCAAAGAAAGTGTCTGCAGCTTTTTCCGTTTACTTGAGTGTGCTTTATAAAGATTGCACTCTGTAAATCGGCTTTTTACAAAAATTGACAAAAATTCTAACACTGAGACTGTAATCACACCAAACTTTATGTGCTCACGGTACAGAACAGTTTGCAAGATCACACTCTGACTTTTTTAGAACATTGTAGCTGGAAACATTGGGAGAATGACGAGACAGAAATAAACATTTCTCATTGGATACAGAGATCCTTCGATCATCGGGCCCTAGGCAAGATAAAAAAACAAACAAACATAAAGTACTAGAACAAACAAAAAAATATAACATAGATCCAGAAATGATATTATTCATGACACCGGATACCTTTACTTTTGGTGGTGCCCGCTGAATACTGGAGTTGTTATATACTATCCCCATAACTTTTACTGGTCTTGGGAAATACTGTATAATTAGCATATGTATATTGCTTAATGTTACCAGGTTTTTTTTACAGTTAGTCTGTATACACTGGGGTTAAGAAACATAGATCCTGATACGTTATAACATGACACCTGATACCTCTCATATAGTTGGTGGTGCTGTTTTCATTAGCCCCCTACAGACTATACTGTCCTCTTCGGAATTACTTTGAGGAGGTTTATTTTGCACAATTTGGCCAAATTCAGGTATAGTGCACATGACTTAAGCATTACACTTTACATCTTACAATGTTGTTTGAGTGAATTTACTAATCGTTTATCTGTATACATGTGTTGTTTTGACATAGATCCTCATTGATCACTATGGTGGCAGATTTTAAGCTTACACGTAACCACCCTCTAGTGGAGGTGTTGTCAATTTAAACAGCCAATCTCTGTTTGCTCTTTTGGTTTTACTCTGTGTGAACTACAATAAAACTGCACAGCTGAATCTGTGCTTATGCATTTGTCCAATCACGCTTCTTGACTCATCGATTCATGTGTTCTTAAATTAAGTGGTAACTTTCTAACCAACATTGACGCTGGGTAACATATGTGAATGTGGGGAATGAGTTTAGACTACACGCACCGCTATTTTAGCGGAGCTTTAGAATTTTTTAAAGCTATATAAAATTAAAATTAAAAAAATATGTGCTGCAATCCCTGTCTATAAATTATAGCAATCGAATTGCGGTTTCTGTAGTATCTCCCTTCTTTATACTAAATATCTAAATATTTTAAGGGTCTGCACATTTGCTATTTTTTCCTTCATATAAGGTTTTTGCTACACCTGGGCGTCGCCATATAGTCCTAGGTAAAGAATTATTATTCTGGCTTTACTAGCCTCCCTTTCCCTACCTTATCCCCAAACAAAAAAATATCCTATAAAGAATTTCACATAATTTTAGCTATTTCCCCACTCATCCAGGTCACCCATTTACATATATACCTACAATTTTGTAACAACCTCAGCTAAGCAAGGATTATGTAATGTCATTTAGATAACAGTTGCTGCCAAGTGATCAATGTTATATAACATCCTTATTTAAATAATGGGACCTCACCTCTTTTAAATGAGGAGACTTATTATATAGTTACATGGTTAAAACAACCCAAAACCAAAAACTAGAACCAATGCATAAAGGTACTATTATGAAAATAACCTAGTACCCGGAGAGAGAAGGATTGCCTCTTACAAAAACGGTATCAAACACCGTTTTTTGTATTTTTTGGGTAACAGACATGATTTTGTTCCATATACATTTAGTGATTTGAGTTCCTGTGGTAAACACTGTAAAGTCGTCTGAGCATTTAAATCCTAATTTCGAAATGGACATTCTCCTTTTTCAAAAGATGGGTGACCTAATTTAAAGCTTATATAGGGGTGCTAGGGTTCCTATTACGTTTCAAATCACCATCAACATGGTGATCGCCTACAACTCATTCAAAAGAAGCCCTCTCAAAGTGGTTTCATTTCCCTCTAATTAAATCAGTGAGGAAATATGGGCTATAAAACAGCCCCCTCCATCTAAAAAAACCCTGTTTGTGGGACAGGTGACCCTCATTATTAATAGAGACCACTTGCATCCAAGAGAATTCGCCTTTCTTTTCAAATGAGGGGTCACTTGCCCCTTTAGGTCCTTCAGCCAGTACTACTTGCACTTTACATATATACTGTGTGTATATATATATATATATATATATATATATATATATATATATATATATATATATTACAGTTGCTTGCTTTATGTTGCAGTTTTGAGGGAACACCTGCATCCTAGAGGAACGTGACCTCTTGTTTGAACGAGCAGGCTCCATTGATTCAAATGCAAGATGGGTCCCCACCAGTACCACAAACAATGTGTAAAAGACTTTGTACCTGGGTACTTCCTCATTTTGTGTGATATCATCATACAATGGCCCCAAGTTATCAAGGTCTGTCGGACCTGATCCGACAGTGCGGATCAGGTCCGACAGACCTCGCTATTCAGCATTGCACCAGCAGCTCACAAGAGCTGCTGGTGCAACGCCGCCCCCTGTAGACTCGCGGCCAATAGGCCGCCAGCAGGGAGGTGTCAATCAACCCGATCGTACTCGATCGGGTTGATTTCCGGCAATGTCTGTCCGCCTGCTCAGAGCAGGCGGACAGGTTATGGAGCAGCGGTCTTTGTGACCGCTGCTTCATAACTGCTGTTTCTGGCGAGCCTGAAGACTCGCCAGAAACAGGGGCCATCAAGCTCCTTATGGAGCTTGTTAAATAGAGGACATAATGTTTTTACTTTAGACCTCTCAGTCTACAAGTCCTTAAATGTGGCAGGTCTTATGATAGAAGGGGAACTGTCACATTGCTTATGGAGGAGTGGCCTCCAAGGATGACAATATGTCATCAATATGTACTGTGACAATGTTTTCTAATTCACATTTAAAGAGTAAAAATAGAATATTGGTGATATAAGATCCTGTGTTTAGAGTCATACACATGATCGGAACAGCCAATAGATTTTTGCTATCTTAATTCCGATTGGCTGATAGAATCCTATCAGCCAATCGGAATTGAGGGGACGCCATCTTGGATGACGTCCCTTAAAGGAGCCCTCATTCGTCGTAGTCCGTCAGTTAAGAAGGAGGTTCCGCGTCGGCGGGAGGAAGATTCAAGACCCGGCTTGGAAGATGACATCGCCCGGATAGAAAACCTCTTCAGCGCCTCTTGGAAGATGACATCGCCCGGATCGAAGACTTCTTCAGTGCCGCCTGGATGATGACTTCATCGGATGGAAGATTTCTTCAGCGCCGCTTGGAGGATTAACTTCTTCCGCTCCGGATGTCCACTTCGGTTCCATCGCTGCTCGGCTGAGTGAAGACGACTCAAGGTAGGATGATCTTCATGGGATTAGTGTTAGGTTTTTGTAAGGGGGGTTTGGGTTAGATTAGGGGTATGTGGGTGGTGGGTTTTAATGTTGGGGGGGGGGGGTTGTATTTTTCTTTTACAGGCAAAAGAGCTGAACTTTTTGGGGCATGCCCCCACAAATGGCCCTTTTAAGGGCTGGTAAGGTAAAAAACCTTTGAACTTTATTTAATTTAGAATAGGGTAGGGCATTTTTTTATTTTGGGGGGTTTGTTATTTTATTAGGGGGCTTAGATTAGGTGTAAGTAGCTTAAAATTGTTGTAATATTTTTAAAATGTTTGTAACTTATTTTTTTATTTTTTTTAACTTAGCTTTTTTTATTTTTTGTACTTTAGTTAGTTTATGTAATTGTATTTAATTGTAGTTATTTGTAGGTAGTTTATTTAATTAATTTAATGATAGTGTAGTATTAGGTTTAATTGTAACTTAGGTTAGGATTTATTTTACAGGTAATTTTGTATTTCTTTTAGCTAGGTAGTTATTAAATAGTTAATAACTATTTAATAACTATTCTAACTAGCTAAAATAAATACAAAGTTACCTGTAACATAAATATAAATCCTAAGGCCTAGATTTGGAGTTTGGCGGTAGCCGTGAAAACCAGCGTTAGAGGCTCCTAACGCTGGTTTTAGGCTACCTCCGGTATTTGGAGTCACTCAAAAAAGGGTCTAACGCTCACTTTTCAGCCGCGACTTTTCCATACCGCAGATCCCCTTACGTCAATTGCGTATCCTATCTTTTCAATGGGATTTTTCTAACTCCGGTATTTAGAGACGTGGCTAAAGTGAGCGTTAGAATTCTAACGACAAAACTCCAGCCGCAGAAAAAAGTCAGTAGTTAAGAGCTTTCTGGGCTAACGCCGGTTCATAAAGCTCTTAACTACTGTACTCTAAAGTACACTAACACCCATAAACTACCTATGTACCTCTAAACCGAGGCCCCCCCACATCGCCGCCACTCGATTCATTTTTTTAACCCCTAATCTGCCGACCGCCACCTACGTTATCCTTCTGTACCCCTTATCTGCTGCCCCTAACACCGCCGACCCCTATATTATATTTATTAACCCCTAACCTGCCCCCCACAACGTCGCAGCCAGCTACCTACAATAATTAACCCCTAATCTGCCGACCGCAAAGCGCCGCTACTTAAGTTATCCTTATGTACCCCTAATCTGCTGCCCCTAACACCGCCGACCCCTATATTATATTTATTAACCCCTAATCTGCCCCCCTCAACGTCGCCTCCACCTGCCTACACAACACCGCTACTATAATAAAGTTATTAACCCCTAATCTGCCTCACTAACCCTATAATAAATAGTATTAACCCCTAATCCGCCTCACTCCCGCCTCAATAACCCTATAATAAATAGTATTAACCCCTAATCTGCCCTCCCTAACATCGCCGACACCTAACTTCAATTATTAACCCCTAATCTGCCGACCGGAACTCACCGCTATTCTAATAAATGTATTAACCCCTAAAGCTAAGTCTAACCCTAACACTAACACCCCCCTAACTTAAATATAATTTAAATCTAACGAAATTAATTAACTCTTATTAAATAAATTATTCCTATTTAAAGCTAAATACTTACCTGTAAAATAAATCCTAATATAGCTACAATATAAATTATAATTATATTATAGCTATTTTAGGATTAATATTTATTTTACAGGTAACGTTGTATTTATTTTAACCAGGTACAATAGCTATTAAATAGTTAAGAACTATTTAATAGCTAAAATAGTTAAAATAATTACAAAATTACCTGTAAAATAAATCCTAACCTAAGTTACAATTAAACCTAACACTATACTAATTAGCCAATCAGAATCAAGTTCAATACGATTGGCTGATCCAATCAGCCAATCAGATTGAGCTCGCATTCTATTGGCTGTTCCGATCAGCCAATAGAATGCGAGCTCAATCTGATTGGCTGATTGGATCAGCCAATTGGATTGATCTTGATTCTGATTGGCTGATTCCATCAGCCAATCAGAATATTCCTACCTTAATTCCGATTGGCTGATAGAATCCTATCAGCCAATCGGAATTCGAGGGACGCCATCTTGGATGACGACCCGTAAAGGAACCATCATTCTTCAGTTGGACGTCGCCGGATGAAGATGGGTCCACGGTGGAGGTCTTCAGGATGGAGCCGGTCCTCATCGGATGAAGATAGAAGATGCCGCTTGGAATATGATGGTTGCCGGTCCGGATCTACTCTTCTTCCCGGATAGGATGAAGACTTTGGAGCCTCTTCTGGACCTCTTCAGCCACCGGATGATGGATCGCCAGCCCCCGCTTGGGTTGGATGAAGATTTTGCAGCCAGGACCGATCGGTGATACCCGGTGAGGTGAAGACAAGGTAGGATGATCTTCAGGGGATTAGTGTTAGGTTTATTTAAGGGGGGTTTGGGTTAGATTAGGGGTATGTGGGTGGTGGGTTGTAATGTTGGGGGGGGTATTGTATGTGTTTTTTTTACAGGCAAAAGAGCTGAACTTCTTGGGGCATGCCCCGCAAAGGGCCCTGTTCAGGGCTGGTAAGGTAAAAGAGCTTTGAACTTTAGTAATTTAGAATAGGGTAGGGCATTTTTTATTTTGGGGGTCTTTGTTATTTTATTAGGGGGCTTACAGTAGGTGTAATTAGTTTAAAATTGTTGTAATATTTTTCTTATGTTTGTAAATATTTTTTTATTTTTTGTAACTTAGTTCTTTTTTATTTTTTGTACTTTAGTTAGTTTATTTCATTGTAGTTATTTGTAGGTATTGTATTTAATTAATGTATTGATAGTGTAGTGTTAGGTTTAATTGTAGGTAATTGTAGGTATTTTATTTAATTAATTTAATGATAGTATATTGTTAGGTTTAATTGTAACTTAGGTTAGGATTTATTTTACAGGTAATTTTGTAATTATTTTAACTATTTTAGCTATTGTACCTGGTTAAAATAAATACAAAGTTACCTGTAAAATAAATATTAATCCTAAAATAGCTATAATATAATTATAATTTATATTGTAGCTATATTAGGATTTATTTTACAGGTAAGTATTTAGCTTTAAATAGGAATAATTTATTTAATAAGAGTTAATTAATTTTGTTAGATTTAAATTATATTTAATTTAGGGGGTTGTTAGTGTTAGAGTTAGACTTAGCTTTAGGGGTTAAAGCATTTATTAGAATAGCGGTGAGCTCCGGTCGGCAGATTAGGGGTTTATAATTGAAGTTAGGTGTCGGCGATGTTAGGGAGGGCAGATTAGTGGTTAATACTATTTATTATAGGGTTAGTGAGGCGGATTAGGGGTTAATAACTTTATTATGATAGCGGTGCGGTCCGCTCGGCAGATTAGGGGTTAATAAGTGTAGGCAGGTGGAGGAGACGTTGTGGGGGGCAGATTAGGGGTTAATAAATATAATATAGGGGTCGGCGGTGTTAGGGGCAGCAGATTAGGGGTACATAAGGATAATGTAAGTAGCGGCGGTTTACGGAGCGGCAGATTAGGGGTTAAAAATAATATGCAGGGGTCAGCGATAGCGGGGGGCGGCAGATTAGGGGTTAATAAGTGTAAGGCTAGGGGTGTTTAGACTCGGGGTACATGTTAGGGTGTTAGGTGCAGACGTAGGAAGTGTTTCCCCATAGCAAACAATGGGGCTGCGTTAGGAGCTGGGGAATCGTGCACGAGCACGTTTTTGAGGCTGGCCGCGTCCGTAAGCAACTCTGGTATCGAGAATTGAAGCTGCGTTAAATATGCTCTACGCTCCTTTTTTGGAGCCTAACGCAGCCTTTATGTGGACTCTCAATACCAGAGTTATTTTTATGGTGCGGCCAGAAAAAAGCCGGCGTTAGCTACGCGGGTCCTTACCGACAAAACTTTAAATCTAGCCGTAAGATAGCTAGAATATAATTATTATTTTACAGGTAAGTATTTAGTTTTAAATAGGAATAATTTATTAAAGTATAGTGTAGTGTTAGGTGTAATTATAACTTAGGTTAGGATTTATTTTACAGGTAAATTTCAGTTTATTTTAGCTAGGTAAGCTATTAAATAGTTAATAACTATTTAATAGCTATTGTACCTAGTTAAAATAAATTGAAAGGTACCTGTAAAATAAAAATAAATCCTAAAATAGCTAGAATATAATTATTATTTATATTGTAGCTATATTAGGGTTTATTTTAAAGGTAAGTATTTAGTTTTAAATAGGATTAATTTAGTTAATAATAGAAATATTATTTAGATTTATTTAATTAATATTTAAGTTAGGGGGGCGTTAGGGTTAGGGTTAGACTTAGGTTTAGGGGTTAATAATTTTATTACAGTGGCGGCGGTATAGTTGGGGGCAGGATAGGGGTTAATAAATTTATTATAGGTGGCGACGGTGTAGGGGGGGCAGGATAGGGGTTAATAAATTTATTACAGTGGCAGCGGTGTAGTGGGGGGCAGGATAGGGGTTAATAGGTTTAATATAGGTTGCGGCGGGTTCAGGGAGCGGCGGTTTAGGGGTTAAACTATTTATTTAGTTGCGGAGAGGTGCGGGATCAGCAGGATAGGGGTTAATAACTTTATTATAGAGGGCGACGGTGTAGGGGGGGCAGGATAGGGGTTACTAGGTATACTGTAGGTGGCAGCGGTGTCCGGGAGCGGCGGTTTAGGGGTTAATACATTTATAAGAGTTGCGGCAGGGTCTAGGAGCGGCGGTTTAGGGGTTAATACATTTATAAGAGTTGCGGCAGGGTCTAGGAGCGGCGGTTTAGGGGTTAGTAACTTTATTGAGTTGCGGGGGGCTCCGGGGCGCCGGTATAGGGATAGAACAGTGCAGTTTAGTGTGAGTGCTTAGTGACAGGCTAGCAATAAAGCTGGGAAAAAGCCGAAGGGCAGCGAGATCGGATGAGTGATAACTCTCACAGTCCGCTGCTCATCGCCCGTGGCTTTTTGACAGCTTTTTTTTATAACTTAGGCAAACGTATTCAAGGTCCGCGGCGGCGAAGGTAGGCGAGCTTAGGCGGGCGTATTGGGCCGGCGAAGTCAGAAAAGTAGACGGCTTGATAACTACCCCCACTAACTTATGCTCAAGGTATAGGGTAACAAGTGATTTACAGCTCTAGATGGTGGGATTACTCTCTATAACGAAAGCCCATTTACCCAGTTTGCTTAGTGATTTTTATCACCTTAGTTTCAATGTAACACATGCTTGTATATTGATTTGATATGCAGAATGATACATATCCCCCACTATTAAAATATCAACCAGCTTTTACCACTACACGAATGCATCTCAATATATTTAGGTAAATCAACATTAAGGGATCTATTACCATATCATCTACTTACTGTTTATAGCCTGAATAGGAAGTTAAGTGTGACATTGGATTCCATTTAAACCACTGTATATGGCTTGTAACTTTTCCCTTGCATGCAGGTAACAACCACAATACCCCCCTCACCAGACAGCACCCAGGTAGTGGATAACTAATAATACTTCTCAAATATTTGATTTAGAGAAAATCTGGAGTCTCAATAGTAATATCTCTTACTGCATCACACATATGTGCTACACATGTTTTAATTGTAAGTTACTATTTTATTACCATAGCTGATGATATCTACCAGTGCCAACACCTCCCTAACCCACACACATGCTCCTTAGAGAACAGGGATGTAGGCCAATTGACTTCAGTTCATTATATCTTCAAACCTTTAACCTTTAATTTACTTAAGTCAACCAGTTAAATATTTCTGCATATCAATTACGCTATACTACACTGTTTACACTTTTCTCTAGTATGTATGTGAAAAGGCCTTATCCTTTCACGAGAGGGTCTACATGCCCATAATAGCTTACTTTTCCCAGTAGAAGTTCCTTATTATCAATCCTAAATTATTAGCATATGGCGGATTCAGTCATCTCTATCTATTTAATTGCTCTTGGCTGTTAGATTAATATTCTACAATTTTGTTGTATTTCCAACACTTTTATTTGTATCTAAAGATCCAATCATAGTTCAGTTACATGACATGTTTTTACACTTAACAGTTACTAGTTATATTCTATACTTCTGCTACTTTACAATGGTCCAAGAACGACCGTTTATAATCTCAGTTCTTTAACATTTTTTATGATATTATTGTTACTTTAGCAATGTCCAAGAGTGACTGTTTATTTCACTAAATTTTCTCTAAGCGTGATTTTAGTTTACCTGGGTACATGAGTGACCCCTTTAAGTGTAAGAGGAGTTAATCATGTTAAATTTATTTTGTCAAGTGCAAATATTACTGTGTACTTTTGTTTTCTCTGGCAATATCTAGTGTGTTGGATGAATTTGTTTATATATATATATATATATATATATATATATATATATATATATATTGTGTCGTGACAATATAATGACTACTGTACTTTATATTATATCTGTAACTTGTCTAATTAATGTTGTATCCACTAACAATCTCAATAAAAGATTTAAAAATAAAAAAAATACGTAATAATTTTTTTTGTAGTATAATGCATATAAAACACCTTATACACACACACACACAATTTTCCCATAATAATATCTGATTTCCCCTATCACCCTTAGGGTCATACTGCAAATGCATACAGAAAGAGAAGTGCTCTGCCAGGAACGAACAACAGCTCAGTAGCTTGTTTTATGGTGAGTTACCACCTGGGAGCAGCCTCTTTTAGCCCAATTGCGCTCTTCACAGGAGAGAACTTTCCTGAAGTAAATCAGTATGATCCTGCCTACTAAGGTCGGTTCAGCTCCCGAAATACCAGGCAATGCTTCTGAACAAGGAACATGACAACCCCAGACGATTGTTTCGGCCTTCTTTGGGTCTCTTCAGTGAGGTGCAGTCATAATTCTCTTATTACATTGGGCAAGGAGTCCACATGTGGTTTCCATCATCATCCTTAGGGAACCTTCCCCAGTGTCATATTGCAAATACCTACAGAAAGAGAAGCACTCTACCAGTAACAAAGAGCAGCTCAGTAGCTGAAGAGCCTCTTTTAGCCAAATTGTGCTTTTCACAAAGGAGAACTTTCCTGAAGTATATCAGTCTGATTGAACATTGCGCTACAGGTACCCTTGCATCACACCGTGAAGTGAGCACCTTGTTGCGAAACTATCTTCAAACACTGATTCGATCACTTTAGAACAGTTCACATGCCATGCACTTTCGATTTGCGATGTGGATAAGATACCTTTACAATATTGCTATATTATGCCAGTCCTTAGATCATCGGTCCCATAGTCAGATTTGGCAGGGTTAGGAGCGTGCGCATATTTCGTCATCATAACTTCTCACTCCTATTAGAAATAACATTTTTGTATAGTTTAAAATGAATATAATATTTTTATGGTTAGATATTTTATTCATACTAATTTTCTGCATAAATTGCACAATGGTGCACGGTGAAAGAAGAAAAATCTAATTTTCAATTAGCAGATTCTATCTGGCTATAAAGTTCAAATAGGACAACAACTCCTCAAATAGAGTGCAAAGAGGCAGTACGCTTCAGCCAATCAGATTGTTGAGTTATAAATTCCACCCTATAAGCACTCTAGACACCCCAAATTCAATGTTCTGCAGCATTAAGGGCAATCGGTAGTTTGAGTTAAAAATACAGTAAAATCTAAATTAAACTTTTGTGATTCATACAGAGGGGAATATTTATCAAGCTCCGTTCTGAAGAAGTTCTAAAGTCCGTTGCTCCATAACTTGTCCGCCTGCTCTGATCAAATAATATCGGGTTTATTGACACCCTCTGCTAGCAGACGATTGGCCGCAAATCTGCATTGTCGTATTGTCTGCATTTATCGATGTGCCGCAATGTGCAGTGGACATGATACGCTACTTCGTATCATGTCCGCTTGCACATTGGTAAATATACCCCAGAGCATAAGTAACTTTCCCATTTACACATATTATTTAATTTGCTTTGTTTTATTGGTATTCTTTGTTGAAAAGCATATCTAGGTACGCTCAGGGGCAGCAATGCACTACTGTGAGCTAGCTGGTTATTGGTGGCTGCACATATATGCATCTTGTCACTGGCACACCTGATGTGTTTAGCTAGCTCCCAGAAGTGCATTCCTGCTTCAACAATGTTGTCTACAATTGCATGCTATGTCTGAGTCATAATTTTTTTTAATTGTGACTTTATTGTCCCCATGAAGTATGTTTTATCTGAATCATGAAATACATTTTTAAGGGGACAATAAAGCAAAAATGAAACTTGCATGGTTCAGATAGAGCATGTAATTTTAAGACACTTTTAAATTAACTTCTTTATTCAAATGTGCTTTGTTCTCTTGGTATCCCTTGTTGAAAAAGAATACGCACGTATCATACACTAGTGGGAGCTAGCTGCTGATTGGTGCCTGCACACATTTTTCTCTTGTGATTGGCTAACTAGATGTGGTCAGCTAGCTGCCAGTAGTGCAATGCTGTTCCTTCAGCAAATGATAACAAGAGAATGAAGCAAATTTGATAATAGAAGTAAATTGGAAAGTTATTTAAAATTGTATGTTCTATCTGAATCATGAAAGAACATTTTGGGTTTTCATGTCACTTTAAATGAAAATCATAGCGGTGTGTGTTTTTTTTCTTCTCAAGTTGAATCTCTTTGTGTAGCAGATGATCTTATTCTTAATGGGACAAAAAGCATTAGTATTGATTAACTGTTAACACTGTTATTTTTGTTTTATGATAGACTCAGATAAATGAGCTATATGAAAAACAATAAATATGTATGCGTTGAATTATTCAAAATACTGAGCTTCAAGTCTATGGATGGACTACAGTATTATTTTTCAGATGTCGACCAATTTATTTAAAATTTAGGAGCCAGTAAGAATATTTAGGAGCCAGACATACTTTTAGGAGCCAGATAGTGGTATTTGTATATAGAAATATGGAGAATAGAAGCCAGGAGTGTAAACTTCTAGGAGCCAGTGGCTACCTGGCTCCTGGGTTTGTCGAGCCCTGTTTTATGTTATGTGAGCAGATCCTGTTTATGCAAGGACTTTTGTGGACCAACCTGGACTAATGCTTTTGAAGAGGACACACCGGGGGCACACACCTTAAAAGGGAAGTAATTAGAACATACTTTCCAATATACATGGTGTTATTTATTTTTTATTTTTACTTAATTGTTCAGTTTCTGTATTGTATAATATATTTTGTCTATACCAACCTGGACTAATACCTGCAATGAGACTTGATTTATACAACATTTTGGGTGAAGCTGAAAGACTTCAGACCTACCTCTCTACCTATGTTGCCAGAAGGTGTATGTGTGTGTGGGGGGGGGGGGGGGTCACTGTATTATGTATTGTATCTTTTTTCTTTAATAAAGCTCGTAAAAAAATAAAATAAAAAACAAATACTAACTGCATTGCATGGGCCAATAACCTGTGACTTTCAGGCCAACTGCTCTATCCCCTGCACTATTAACCACTTTCGGCTAGATTACGAGTTTTACGTTATGAGTATAAAGCTGCTTTTTCACTACCGCCGGTATTACGAGTCTTGCAGGTACAGCTGTACCTCACACTTTTTGGACTGTCACGCAACGTAACTACCGCAGCTTTCAAAAAGTCCTTTTTCAATGGGACTCCCATAGTGCCGGTATTAAGAGTTGGCCTGTCCAGCCAAAAAGTGAGCAGTACAGCCCATAACTACAATATCCGTGCTGTAAACTGAAAGTCAGTAGTTAAGGCTTTTATGTTACAAAGCCGTAAAACATAAAACTCATAACTAAAGTGTTACAAAGTACACTAACACCCATAAACTACCTATTTACCCCTAAACCGCTGCACTCCTGCATTGCAATTTGCAAACACTAGTTAAATATTATTAACCCCTAATCTGCTGCCCCAATAGTGTTGCCACCTACATACACTTATTAACCCCTAATCTGCTGTCCCTAACATTGCAGCAACCTACATTACTGTTATTAACCCCTAATCTGCTGCCCCCAAAATCGCCGCCACTATACTAAAGTTATTAACCCCTAAACCTAACCATAAGTCTAACCCTAACGTAACCCTAACCCTAACACCCACTAACTTTAACATAATTTAAATTATTACTAATAGTTATATTGTATCTAGCTTATGTTTTCATTTTATTTCACAGGTAAGTTTGTATTTATTTTAACTAGGTAGATTAGCTATTCAATAGTTATTAACTATTTACTAACTACCTAGTTAAAATAAATACAAACTTACCTGTAAAATAAAACCTAACCTGAGTTACACTAACACCTAACATTACCCTCAAATTAAATACATTAAATTACAAAAAAACATTTATCTAAATTACAAAAAATAATAAACACTAAAATACACAAAAAAAAGAAGAAATTATCAAATATTTAAACTAATTGCACCTAATCTAATAGCCCTATCAAAATCAAAAAGCCCCCCCAAAAGAAAAAAACCCTAGCCTACACTAAACTGCCAATGGCCCTTAAAAGGGTCTTTTGCGGGGCATTGCCCCAAAGAAATCAGGTCTTTAACCTGTAATAAAAAAATACAAACAACCCCCCAACAGTAAAGCCCACCACCCACACAACCAACCCCCCAAATAAAAACCTACCTAAAAAACCTAAGCTCCCCATTGCCCTGAAAAGTGTAGGCTACGTTTTTTTTTTTATTTGGGGGGGGGGGATTTTGATAGGGCTATTAGATTAGATGTAATTAGTTTAAATATTTGATAATTTCTTTTTTATTTTGTGTAATTTGGTGTTTATTATTATTATTTTTTTTTTTTACTTTTTATTTAGAATAAACAAAAAAAAAAAAAAAGAAAATTTACATGAAATTCAGGGTCCAGACATGGACATCAAAGAACAGTTTCAGTATTGGTACACAAATGGTATATAACATCATAATTACTTAACTTCTCCATATATGTTGCTAGAATAGAAGTATATAGCCTTTACAAAAAGTGTTATCAGGTTTTGAGTAGGAAGATTACCTTCAAGAGGCAATCTACAGTATGGGTCAGTCAAGAGTAGTATGTTTGTTTATTTGGGCTGAGATCCGTTGGGGTGAGTTATATTGGAATAGTTGTCTGTGTCCAGTCTTGTGGTATCTGTGGTTTTGTTTCCCATAAGAAGTTAATGTTGTGAAAGACCTCTAATTTATTTGTAGACATGTAAAAGTATCTTTCAAGAGAGATATTTTTAATTACTTGTTGCAACCAATGTTGAGTAAGGAGTACTTTCTCTTGCTTCTATAGTCTTGGAACTAACTGTTTGGCGCTGTTTAAAATAATGTGAAATAATTTACCATGCAATTTCGAGGGAGGTTTAGGAAATATATTGAAAAGAAAAATTAGTGGATCAAGGGGCCAGGTGCATCCGAATAGGAAATTAATGTGTCTTCTGACTGCTTCCCAATATTCTGTGATACCCGTGCATTCCCACCATATATGGTATAGTGATCCTACCTGTCCGCAACTCCTCCAGCACCTATCTGAGGCTTGAAGAAAAATGTGTTTTAACCTTACTGGAGTTAAGTACCATTGCATGAGAAGCTTGTAATTCTTTTCTAGTAATGTGATGAGTGTGAAATAGACATGAAAATGGAATTCCAGTCGGATTGTTTGAGCTGGTAAGGTAAGCAGTCTTGCCATCTTTTGGTATATGAGGGTTGTTTCTGATGATGTGGTGATAATAGGATTTTATAAATCAGGGAAATTGAATGTTGAGGCGGGGTAGAGGAAGTGCAGAGAAGTTCAAATGGGGTTCGGGAGCGAAGCAATGAGGGCCTTGATATATGGTGTTGCAAGAAATGTGTTATTTGGTGGTGATGATACCAAGTCAAAGGTAAATCAGTCCCCAAGTTTTGTATATGGTTAAAAGGGAGAGGCTTGAGGCCATCCATAATCAGGTATAAAGGTAAAAGTTTGCAGATATCAGTGCTATTTCTTGTTATATATTTTTTCCCTATAAGTAAGTCCAGGTTATCTAAACGTGGTGTCAAGGGTGATTGAATGGTTGATAGGTTATTGTATTGTCGTAGTGTCCTGTCCCAGGTATCAAATGTTTCTTTAAAGATGGGGGATTGGTTTATTGTTTGTGGTGTTAAAGGGATACTAACCTCACATTTTTTCTTTCATGATTCAGATAGAGCATGCAATTTTAAGCAACTTTCTAATTTGTTCTCATGTTATCTTGATTTGAAAAAGCAGTAATAAAAGGTTAGGAGCCGGCCCATTTTTTAGTTCAGCACCTTGGTAGAGCTGCTGATTGGTTTGCTACATTTAGCCACAAATCAGCAAGTGCTACCCATGTGCTGAACAAAAAATGGTCTGGCTCTAAAGCTTACAGTACTGCTTTTTCAAATCAAGATAGCATGAGAACAAAGAAAAATTGAAAATAGGAGTAAATTAGTGTTACGGTTACCCTTAGTCTCGCTGAGAGATGGACCGCTTAGTAGCCTGGATCCCTATTGCAAAAGAGGGGAGAAGCTGCTTTCCATAGTATTCTATATGAGTCTCGCAAATATAGAATAATCTCCCTTAGCTGCAGTACAGCTAGGATACCCTTCTGCCCACAAAAACGAGTCAACGCTGCGATTGAGGGTCAAACAAGAACTCAGGACTGGGATGCCCAGCCTGCTTTTTATTAAGGTTACATGCACACAGGGCACTCCCAGGGGGGGGGGGGGAAAGCACAAAATCCCCCATCACACAGTTAGATAGAGAGCAATGTCCTTTGACAGGCCACAATAGGATTACAGTACTTAAGATAACAAGTTTACAAGTTCATCTTATCAATTAGCAGTCTGGCTCCAGAGGTGATTAGACAATAGTTTCTAAAAGCTGAAAAAAAGTTAACTCTTTATGAAATGATACTTGTTACGGTTTTCTTGGAGCCCTTCTTAGGCGCTGGCTTGGCTGGTTCAGGCATTGCTGCTGGGAAATAAGCTCTTCACAACAAAATAACTAATGCTTCTGTAACAGTGCTCCCTTTCTGTGGAACACTCTGGCAGACACGGTCTGACCCCTTTTCGGGGCAGACTAAGGCTGTCCAGACCGCTGGTTATGCGGGGCTGAGGTCGGTTTGTCTGGACAACCCGTCGGCGTTGCCATTCTGTTTCCCAGGTCTGTAAGTAATGGTGAAATTGAAGGGTTGCAACGATAAGCTCCAACGTAATAGCCTGCCGTTATCTCCAGAGACCCGGTTCAGCCACACCAACGGGTTATGGTCGGTGACCAGGGTGAACTCCTGACCATATAAATAGGGAGTCAATTTCTTTAATGCCCACACCAAAGCCAAACACTCCTTTTCGACCGCTGCATAGCTGACTTCGCGGGGCAGGAGCTTCCGGCTGATGTAGGCAACTGGATGCTCCCCTCCATCTTCGCCTACTTGGCTGAGGACGGCTCCCAGCCCGAACATGGAAGCATCTGTATGGACGATAAAACGTTTGTTAAGGGCTGGGGCCGCCAAGACAGGAGCGTTAATTAGAGCATTTTTGAGAGCCTGGAAAGCCGTTTCACAGTGGGGAGACCACAGGACCTGTCGAGGTAAGTTCTTCTTGGTCAAGTCAGTCAGGGGTTTGGCAAGTGTGCTGTAGTTTGGTACGAACCGTCTATAGTACCCTGCCGTGCCCAGGAAGGCTAGGACCTGAGTCTTAGTGATGGGGGTGGGCCAATTGGCGACAGCTTCTATCTTGGCCGGCTCTGGTCGCTGCTTTCCACACCCCACCCGGTGACCCAGGTACTGTACCTCGGCCATCCCAAAGTGGCATTTTTCTGGCTTCAGAGTCAGGCCAGCAGCCCGGATCTGATCCAGAACCATTCCTACATGAGCTAAGTGGTCCTCCCAGGACTCACTGTGGATCGCTATGTCGTCCAGGTAGGCGCAAGCAAAACTCTGGAAGCCATCCAGGAGCCTATCCACCAAGCGCTGGAATGTAGCTGGGGCATTCTTCATCCCAAACGGCATTACCCTAAACTGATATAAGCCGAATGGGGTGACGAATGCCGACTTGGGGATAGCCTCCGGGGCCAGGGGAATCTGCCAGTAACCTTTGCAGAGGTCAATAGTGGTCAGGTAATTTCCCCTGGCTATACGATCGAGTAGCTCGTCTACCCTGGGCATAGGGTAAGCGTCCGTCACGGTTTTTTCATTGAGCCTCCGATAGTCTACGCAGAACCGGGTGGTCCCATCTTTCTTGGGCACCAAGACAACTGGGGAGGCCCAGGGACTATCGGAGGGCTCAATTACCCTGAGCTGGAGCATCTCATCGATCTCCTTCTTCATTCCTGTCCTAACTGCTTCGGGGATTCGGTACGGAGCCTGGCGCAAGGGAGCTTGTCCCGGAGTATCTACCTGGTGGGTGGTTAAAGTAGTGTACCCTGGCTTCGGGGAGAAGGTGAGGTGTTTGGACTGGAGGAGTTGGCTGAGCTGCTCCCTTTCAGTGGGGCTAAGTCGGTCTCCTATCTGAACCTGAGCCACTATACCTGTGGGGAGACTCTTTTCTAATAGGTCTGGAATGGGTAGACTGTCGGGGTCTTCCTGAGGGGAACAACATACGGCCGTCACGTTCTCTGGTCGCTCAAAATATTCCTTGAGCATGTTTACATGGAATGTCTTTCTAAGATTGTTGTCATGGCAGCTAGCTATCACATAAGTGGTGTCTCCCCTTTTCTCTACGATCTGGTAGGGACCCTGCCAGGACGCCTGCAATTTGTCTGTCTTCACCGGCTTAAGTACTAACACCTTTTGTCCTATGGTGAAGATTCTCTTTCGGGCCCCCCGATCGTACCATACTTTCTGTCTTCTCTGGGCCAACTGGAGATTAGCCCGCACGGATTTGGCTAATTGCTCCATTCGGTCCCTGAGTTCCAGCACGTATGGCACAATGGGGACACCGTCAGCCTCCATCTCTCCCTCCCAGTGCTCCCGGATCAGGTTTAGGGGTCCCCGTACCTTTCTTCCGTAGAGCAACTCGAAGGGAGAGAACCCTGTCGTTTCCTGGGGCACCTCCCGATAAGCAAATAGGAGGTGCGGCAGGAAGCGTTCCCAGTCTCGGTATTCCTGAGTGAACGTCTTGAGCATTTGCTTGAGGGTCCCATTGAACCTCTCACACAGCCCGTTCGTCTGGGGGTGGTATGGGGAGCTCAGGAGGGACTTAATTTTGCAAACCTGCCAGAGTTGTTGGGTCAATTCAGCCGTAAATTGGGTGCCTCGGTCGGATAGGATTTCTTTTGGAAATCCTACCCGGGAGAACACCTGTACTAGTGCATTTGCTACCGTATCCGCTTGTATGTTGGATAGGGCGACAGCCTCTGGGTACCTGGTAGTGTAGTCCACTACGGTAAGAATGTAGCGCTTACCGGAGGGACTAGGGGTAGCCAGTGGTCCCACTAGGTCAATAGCAACCCGGCTGAAGGGTTCCTCTACAATGGGCATATTTACTAGATGGGCTTTAGGGTGATCGCCTCGCCTTCCTACTCGTTGACACACATCGCAGGTGTTACAGTAAGTTCTAACGTCAGCGTGCACCCCTGGCCAAAAGAACGTGTGAGTAATGCGGTGTAGGGTACGGGTTACGGCTAGGTGGCCTGCTAAGGGGATGTCGTGGCCTATCTTGAGGATTTCTTGACGGTATTTGTGGGGCACTACCAGCTGTCGCCTACGCTGTCCCCTTTTCTCTGTCCAGCGGTATATTTTCCCTTTTTCCCATAAGAATGTTTCGTTATCTGCCCCGCCCCCTCCGGTCTCTGCTCGTTCCCGGTACTTTTGTAAAGTCGGGTCAGTCTTAGACTCTGTCTCGAAAGCATCTGGGGTGTCCCAGGGTATGGGGCCTAACATGTCAGGCAAGGTCGGGGTAGGTCTTACCTGTGTCTCCCGCACTGGTGAGAGCTCTCGCTCCATCCGGGCTTGGGCCCGTGTAGTCACTGGGTCCGCCTCGTTGTTGCATACTGGAGCATAGGCAGAAGTCATGGGGCCCAAATCGTTGCCCAGTAGTACTTCGGCAGGTAAATTATCCATTATGCCCACGTTCACAGCCCCCTTTCCCGCTCCCCAATCAAGATGCACTTGAGCTGTTGGAATTTTGTACACATCCCCCCCCGCCACTCTAACGGCCACAGTCTGTCCGGATCGCTTGTGCTCTGGCACCAAATGACTCTGTACCAGCGTGATAGTAGCCCCTGTGTCTCTCAATCCCTCTGTAGATCGCCCCTCGAGCCATACCTTCTGCAGATGGTGCTGGCGGTTATCTGAGGCAGCATATACAGGGTCCACCTCGTGAAGCGGCCCCACATATCCCTCCATAGGGGCCTCTTGGTTAACACAGAGGGCCCTGTGGGCACCGGGGCTCGGAATTCAGCACGAGGGGGTGCACGGTAAACCTCTCTGGGTTCGACCCGTGCTGGAGCTCGGTAGTTCATGGGTTCGTGAAGACGGGAGTCATAATGTTCATCGGCCAATTTGGCTGCTTCTTCTAAGGTAGAAGGCCGCCTGTCTCGCAGCCATTCCTTCCCTTGCTGTTCCATGCCATTATAAAAATGTTCTAAGAGAAACAATTGTAAAATTTCCTCACCAGTCACCGCTTTACTTCCGCTCAGCCAGTGATTTGCCGCTCTCCGCATTCGGTGCGCCCATTCCATATGGGTATCGTTAGGCTTCTTTTCCGTGCCCCGAAACTGTCGGCGATACGTGTCCGGAGTTACAGCGTACCGTCGCAACAGTGTCTCCTTAACTAGCTCATACTGTGTCACTTCCTCAGCACCCAGAGTACGAAAGGCTTCCAGGGCTCGCCCGGATAGTTTCCCAGACAATATCGTGGGCCACTCTCGTATATCCTCGTCCGCCTCCGCCATCAACTGCTGTACCAATTCCATGGAGGGGTTCGGCCCGTATAATGAGAGCCTTTCCCGAACAATCCTGGTTTTTTCGTCACTAATCGTGGTCGGTGTTTCCGCCATTGTGAAGCTCTGATCCAGTTCGGTCAATTCTGCGATCAGCTCTCTCCTCGGCCGGTTGCTGGCGTACCCCCCTCTGCTTTCAAGTAAATCCTTTAGGGTTGTACGCTTCAATTTTTCGTAAGCGCTCTCCATCCGTTCTGTACCTCTCCTAGGAAATCCAGGAAAATCCCGCCGCTGCCGCCAAATGTTACGGTTACCCTTAGTCTCGCTGAGAGATGGACCGCTTAGTAGCCTGGATCCCTATTGCAAAAGAGGGGAGAAGTTGCTTTCCATAGTATTCTATATGAGTCTCGCAAATATAGAATAATCTCCCTTAGCTGCAGTACAGCTAGGATACCCTTCTGCCCACAAAAACGAGTCAACGCTGCGATTGAGGGTCAAACAAGAACTCAGGACTGGGATGCCCAGCCTGCTTTTTATTAAGGTTACATGCACACAGGGCACTCCCAGGGGGGGGGGGGGAAAGCACAAAATCCCCCATCACACAGTTAGATAGAGAGCAATGTCCTTTGACAGGCCACAATAGGATTACAGTACTTAAGATAACAAGTTTACAAGTTCATCTTATCAATTAGCAGTCTGGCTCCAGAGGTGATTAGACAATAGTTTCTAAAAGCTGAAAAAAAAGTTAACTCTTTATGAAATGATACTTGTTACGGTTTTCTTGGAGCCCTTCTTAGGCGCTGGCTTGGCTGGTTCAGGCATTGCTGCTGGGAAATAAGCTCTTCACAACAAAATAACTAATGCTTCTGTAACAATTAGAAAGGTGCTTAAAATCTCATGCTCTATCTGAATCATGAAAGAAAAAAATTGGGTTTAGTATCCCTTTAAATGTGGTGACAACCAACAGACGCTACCCAATTGAGGGACTCTAGTTAGATCATGTTCTATCGAGATCCATGTTTTAGCTGTGGGATTACCATAGTGGCACCAATCCAAGATTCTGGTTAGGATGGAGGAAGTTCTATAGGCTTGGAGATCTGGAACCCCCAAGCCCCCTTGAAGTTTAGGCAAGTATAAAGTGGTTTTAGCAACTCTTGGCGGTTTACATTTCTATATGTAGGAGTTAAGAATAGCTTGGAGCTGGGGGAGGTAAGTTCTTGGTAGTGGTATTGGTACCGTTTGAAATACATATAACATTTTTGGTAATAGGGTCATTTTGAGAGCGCTGATTCTACCCAGCCAGGATATTGGTTTGAGGAGCCAATCCTCGGTCAAAGTATGAAATTCCTGGGTGAACCTTTCATAGTTAAGCTTGAAGAGTTGGGAGGGGTCTGGTGATAGAAAAATGCCCAAATATTTCAATGACTGGTTAGTTATTATAAAAGGAGTATTGTGAGAAAGGTATGCAATATCTTGTTTGGGCATTTGCATGGGAAGTAGTTCTGACTTACTAAAATTAATAGAATAATTTGAAAATTTTCCATATGTATACAGGGCAGAGATTTTAGTAAAAAATTCCTTCGGAAATCCGAATTTTGTAGAGCGAGAAATAGAAAGGTCCAGTCCAACCTATCGAAGGCCTTTTCGGCATCCGTCGACAGGAGGACTGAGGGGATATGGTTTTTAGTAATGTGGTGGATAAGGTGTAGGCATTTAACTGTATGATTGCAGTTTCTTGTCCCTTGATCATTTGTTGCATAGTAGACATCTCATTTTGGGTAGATTATATTTCTTCTTCAATAAAGGTCACTTTATTGCCCAGTTCAGTGAGCTCCTTTCGGAAGCCCGCAATCTCTTCTTTTATGCATTGATGGACTTGCAGTATCAGTGAAGAAAAGTCATTTTTTGATGGTAAAGATTCTAGGAGTGTCTTAGAGATCTGTATAGGTTCATCAGTGCTTTCATCTTCATGGTTTGAAGCCGGAGATGCAGATCTGGATATTACTGGTGGAGTTTTACTAGTGACCCTGGATCTAGAGTCTGTAACCTTAAAAAAGGATTCCCTTATGGGAGTAGAGCTGGGCAGGGGTTTCACCATTTTATCTATTTTAGTAAGTCGCTTCGGAGACATAATGAGGGATTAGATATGTAGCTGTACGCTTGATGGTAAGTGCTGATCCGATTACCCAAGTCTGACACAGATGACAGCTGCTGCTGTGTATGATGATGAATTAAGATTTCCCTGGGGAGAACCCAGACCCAGGGCTTTCTGTATGTATGAGTAGATTTTCTCTAAGGTGACAGAGGAAACACTTTTATGTTTTAATCGTTGCTTAATAAGGCTGATTTAGAGGGACATGTGATAAGAGGGGCTGTTAGAAACACAGGTATCCTCTGAGAAAAGTTGTTGCGCTCTAAAAATGGCGACATCTTCTTCCTCTTGTTTTTCCCCCCTTTCCTTTCTCTTTTGGTTATTTATAGAAAATTGTCCCGCCTAATGCTTTAAGGCTTATTGAGGGAGATGAACATGCCAAGAAGCAATGATAGGGACCGACCCTGTTTTTTATATAAACCCCCTAAGGTATCTAAGCATCCTGTTAAGCCCCCTCTGTCATATTAATTGTATATGCTGTTAGTGGTATTGTTGAGGTATTCTTCACATATTGTTACCTTCTGAGGTTGTGATCGTTGTTCCCCTGAGCTGGCATGTAGAGCGTCATAAGTTGTGGTGCTCTAGGGCTTCAGGTGCGCACCGGGGTGCAGGCCCATATACAACCGCCGGCTATAACGAGCCATAAAAAGAAGCAAGTCTCTCTCCGACGTTCCAGTCAGATAGTCACATGTCTCCTACATGAGATGCCACAAGTTGATGTGTTGGGGAGTTAGAAAAACCTCAGTTTGGCTGCTTTAATGGGATCAGCTCACTTAGTGTGCGGCCATATCCGATGTTGGCCGGCTCCGCCCTCCTCAGTGTTTATTATTTTTTGTAATTTAGAATTTCAAATTTTTTGTAATTTAGATAAAAAAAAATTGTAATTTAATTTATTTAATTATCGTGTAATGTTAGGGTTAACTTGCAAGACAGGTTAGGTTTTATTTTACAGGTAAATTTGTATTTATTTTAACTAGGTAGTTAGTAAATAGTTAATAACTATTTAATAAATAATCTACCTAGTTAAAATAAATACAAACTTGCCTTTAAAATAAAAATAAAACCTAAGATAGATACAATGTAACTATTAGTTATATTGTAGCTAGCTTAGGTTTATTTTATAGGTATATATTTAGTTTTAAATAGGAATTATTTAGGTAATAATAGTAATTTTAATTTAGATTTATTTTAATTATATTATAGTTAGGGGTGTTAGGGTTAGACTTAGGTTTAGGGGTTAATACATTTATTTAGTGTTAATGATGTGGGAGGCCAGAGGTTTATGGGTTAATAACTATAGTATAGTGGCGGCGGTGAGGTTGGGGCAGAAGATTAGGGGTTAATAAGTGTAGGTGGGTGGCGGCGACATTGGGGACGGCAGATTAGGGGTTAATAAGTGTAATGTACGTGTCGGCGATGTCGGGGGGGCAGATTAGGGATTAATAAGTGTAATGTAGGTATCGGTGATGTCAGGGGCAGCAGATTAGGGGTGTTTAGACTCAGGGTTTACATTAGGGTGTTGGGTTTAAACGTAAATTTTATTTCCCCATAGGAATCAATGGGGCTGCATTAAGGAGCTTTACGCTCTGTTATTGCAGGTGTTATGCTTTTTTTAAGATGGCTCGCCCCATTGATGTCTATGGGGAAATCGTGCACGAGCACGTAAAACCAGCTCACAGCAGCGCTGGTATTTGGGTGCTGTATGGAGCTCAATGGATCTTAACGCTGCCATATTGCCTGCTAATGCTGTTTTTTTGAAAACCTGTAATACCAGCGCTGTTAAAGGTGAGCGGTGGAAATAACTTTCAAGTTAGGAGTGAGGCAGCCATAACACAAAACTCGTAATCTGGCCGTTTGTTTATTTTGCATTTTCCTATATATCTGCACATTCAATATAGTCAGCTTTACATATTAATATGCATTTTCAGAGACTTAGATAATTAATGTCATACATTTTTCCTGTTGGAAGAGTCCATCAAATCATCCAGTTGCTAACTATCTACCCCCCCCCCCCCCAAAAAAAAAATTCTCACTTTTTGGATATTAAATTCTAAAGCTCCCCAGAGACATCTCACTGGTGGCTGCCAGCACAGATGGGGTGACTCAGCTGTAGACAGCTTTGGGAGAGGGCGTAAGGAAGGAAGAGGGATAAAGAATGAGCCTTTCCTGGGGTTTGCAATTTGTTCCTGGCTGCACATATTCTACAAACCATTTAGTTAGATAAGAGATTGTGGACAGGAGGCTGGGAACTTTGCCAGTCTGCGTGTAATTTCTGGTACAGCAGTGGTTTAATTGGGCATCTGGCTAATCCGACGGAAGCCAAGGGCAGCTTTGGGAATAGATCATTCATCGAATAGAAGAGAAGACGGAAAAAGCCCAGCTGGGTGGTACAAAGACTTGTACACAATGCTACATGTTACAGTTTAAATACTGACTTTTTGTTACAGTATCAATACAAATAGACGTCATTCTCAGGCTCAGCGTAAGACCAACCCTGAGACTGCTCTAACTTTACTTCTATACATTATTAAGTCTGTCCATTGCGTCTAATTGGAGTGAACAGCCTGGGCTCAATGCACTGTAATATGTGCAATGCTTACAATACGGATGGTATGTCCTGTTAAAGGGACACTCAAGTCTAAATTAAACTTTCAGGATTCACTAGTTTTACTCTTCAATAAAAGATACCAAGAGAACAAAGCACATTTGATAACAGAAGTTGTTTAAAACTGCATGCTCTACCTGAATCTTGCAATTTTTATTTTGACTTTACTGTACCTTTAAAGCTGTTACAATAATGTTTTATTCTCATTGACAAAAAAGGGACCTTGAATATATTTTTTTCAATGACATATTACTGTCCCTTTCAGTGCTTCCCTTTAGACCTTTGATGTTTATAAAACTTTGTTTTCATGTTACATTCTACTCCACAGTAGCTTATTTTGCAGAGCCCCAGGCCAACCATCCTTAAAGGCCTTTATTTTTTCTTCAAATTTGCTGTCATCAGCTAATCACTGAAATAAGCAAAATGTCCTCCTGTATCTTTCTAAAAGTTGGGCTGGTCATGCATGCGCTATTGTGCGTCTATGTGGTATGGTTTACCTGAGATCTTGTATCTTTGAGCCCTTATAACTTTTGTGTTCAATATCATTTTTTAATATTTTTTATTAGACAGTGTTAATATGAGTGTAACTGTACTTTGTAATGAATTTTTGATGTGTTTTGTGACACTTTTTATTTTGTGAAACAGTTAACCACAGCTCTGAGATCGCGGTAATCATTCTAGTGTAAAACGCTATTGCGCTGACGCGATTGCAACCAAGTTGTAATATGAGCCCAATTTAACCTGCGTGCAAACATTTGCGCACCATTTATTTATCATTTTATTTCTTATACACTATGTAAATTTAAAAATGTATTTTAATGTCCCTTTTAAAATATATATATATATCACTTAGATGGGAACGGGGAAATAATCATTAAAATACCCTCAATTAAAGGGACATTACACACCTTGAGGTTGTACAATAAAAATATAACTATGTGTAGTAAAAACACTTTGTAATATACTTTCATTTTTTATTTTGTTCGCTTTTGCTGTAATTTACCTCTAAAAATAGTTGGTTTTCCACTTTTGGTAAGAAGAGTAGGTACACTTCGTTTTTCAATATTTAAAAAACTAATTTAATTTAAAAAAAATAATCTGTATATTATTCTCAGACTGACTTTTGCTTTGAATATATAGTTCTATGTAGTATTTATTTAGTGATTGTTTAATATCCCTTTATTAGTGGGGGCACTAGCTACATTTCATGCACCCCACTCTAATCATGGGAGCTGCCATTTTGGAACCTAGGTTATACTGCTGGTATCTGAAGGAGAGTACAGCACTAGAGTATGGTGAATGCTGGATTTCAACATGGTGGCAAAAATTACTAATGTTTATAAATATATTTATAGATTAATGCCCTGTTAAACTATATTAAAAATAACAGCAGCATGTCCTGTGCCACCATCTATATTAATATGAGAGTAAACACAAATATTTATATCTGTTAAAGGGATAGTAAAGTTAGAATGAAAGCATTCAATTTTAAACAACTTTACAATTTACTTATATTATCAAATTGGCTTTGTTCTTTTAATATCCTTTGTTAAAGAGCATAGCTAGGTAGGCTTCAAGAGCAGCAATACACAACTGGGAGCTAGCTGGTGATTGGTGGCTGTACACATATGCCTCTCTTAATTGGCTCACCAGATGTGTTCAGCTGGCTTGCACGGAGCATTGCTGCACCTGAGCATACTCTTCAGTAAAGGATACCAGTAGTAAAAGTACAATTGCATGCAGCATCTGAATCATGTAAAATTTATTTTGACTTTACTGTCCCTTGTATTAACATGGATTTCAGTGAGAAAAAGCAGGTGTTAAGTATATGTCCTAATTAGGAATGCATGATATAAGATTTGTTATGCAATCCAAATTAAACTTCCATGATTCAGATAGGGCATGGCATTTTAAACAACTTTCCAATTTACTTTTTTCCTCAAATCTGCTTTGTTCTCTTCATATTCTTTGTTGAAAGCTAAACCTAGGTAGGCTCATATGGTAATTTCTAAGCCTTGAAGGTGCCTCTTATGCATTTTGACAGTTTTTCACAGTTAGTGCTAGTATATGTGCACCATATAGATAACACTGTGCTCACTCCAGTGGAGTTATTTAGCACTGATTGACTAAAGAGCATGTCTTTCAAAAGAACTGAAAAAAGGGGACAGTCTGAAGAGGCTTAGATACAAGGGGGCCAAATCTAAAGACCGCTGCTCCATAACTTGTCCACTGTCTCTGAGGCTGCAGTCTTCAATCCGCCCGATCCTATACGGTCGGGCTGATTGACACCCCCTGCTAGTGGCCGATTGGCCGCCAATCTGCAGGGAGCAGCATTGCACAAGTAGTTCACCAGAACTGCTTGTGCAATGATAAATGCAGACAGCGTATGCTGTCGGCATTTATCGATGTGCGGCGGACATGATACGCTGCATCGTATCATGTCCGCTCGCACTTTGGTAAATTGGCCACAAGGTAATCCCACAGGTAAAAAATGTATTAAAGAGACATTCCAGCCAAAATTGGAATCCATGTGGGTGCATTTGTTTTGTATAAAAGCATTTTTGTAATATACATGTATTAGCAAAAATGCTTCTAATAAAAGCTATAGCGGGTTCAAAGGTGTATTTAAGTATGCACCGTGCACCAGCATTTTAAACACAGCACTTGCTCAGAGAACCTAAGTTGCTTGTGCCATCTGGTAATGACTTAACCCACCCACCCCAGGCTCATTTCTTAATTTATAGATAGTCTCCCACACTTCTTTCATTCTCCTTAAATGACAGCTGCAAACACTGATTAGCTCATCCTTCCTTTTACTTAACCCTATAGAATACATACCCTCTCTTCCTACAAATAGCTATATATCACACATCAATAGTATATACTTTTTTTTTTCTACACACCTCATACCACTAACATGAATCCAAATATGACCATACTGTTATTCATGATAACTCTTTTCTCACTCCAATTTTGTTCACATCACTACCGCCATAAGCACACACCTCAAACTGGAAAACAAATTATCATACACCATGGCCTGCTCTGTTGCTGTAACTTATCTGCTGAATGCTGGTGGAGGGTTATAAAAAATAACCCTCCTACCCCCACCTCACAAAATTATAAAGTATCACATTCACTATATGGCCAAACAAAAATGATTTCCAAATTCCTATTCCTTATGTAACTTGCCCTTGCAAATGATGTAGAGTCTAACCCTGGTCCACCAACAAATTCCATTCCTAGCCTTCCAACTAAAAAAGGCCTCTCCTTTGTGCACTGTAATATCCGCAGCTTACTACCAAAAATTGATGCACTGCAAGCATGGTGTTTACAATACAAGCCCACAATCATTGTGATCTCTGAATCGTGGCTAACCGCAAAAATACCTGACTCGGCCATTGCAATACATGGGTATTCATGCCATAGAAATGATAGAGCAAAGAGAGGAGGCAGCATTGTAATTTATGTTGACAATTCCACAAAGTACACCCCCATACAAAAATATAGCTCTCATGCCACCTTTGATTTCCTTTCTGGCACAATTGAGATCCCGTAAATCAATCATTGTTGCAGGAATCTACCGCCAACCTAGCTCCCCTGTGCATTCCCTTTCTGACATAGCACATCTCCTTAGTGAAACCGTAGCTCAAAACCCAAAAAGTTAAATTTTAGTTTTTGGAGATTTTAATATTGATTGTCGCTCACTGTTTAAATCTTTGCAGCTAACGCAATTAATCTTCTTCCCAAACATCAAAAACCATAATCACACCCTGCTCAACTGGATTCTCTCCACTTCTCCCAATCGAATCCAGGAGGCAGGTGTTCTCCCTAACAATTTCAGTGACCACTGCTTAGTGTACTGCGTGTGCAAAATAAAGGCAACTAAATCCTCTCCCAAGGTTAAAATCACCAGGTCTTTCAAAAAATGTAATCTTCAATCATTTCTAATTGACATCCAGAACCTCCCCTTGCACAGATTAAACTTAATCCCTGATCTAGACTCTGCAGTTGAATTCTTTCAGTCTGATCTCCTACAAGTTTGGAATTTACATGCCCCGCTGCGTAAGGTGAGAGTAAAAGGAGCACACTTGAATTGGATCACAGCTGACCTCATTCAAATGTACCAGTTTCGGGATTCATTGTGGTCAAAGTTCAAGCATACAGGCTCTATGAACGATCACTGTGTATATAGACAATGGCGAAATATATGCTCTAAACAAACAAAATTGGCCAAGGCCCAATATTTCTGTGAAAATCTGAACAATAACATATCAAACCCTAGAAAGTTTTGGAAACTCATAAATAACTTATAAAATCCACCAATCCACTCCCAACCCCCCACTGTCAATGTGGACAACCATACCCTGCAACTCCCCTTAGAAGTAGCAAATGCCTTTAATAGTTATTTTGTCAGATGCTCCACCACCCTGATTAACAAACTAATAAATGCCACGCATCCTGAAACTACAAATGTGGATCAGGCCCCACTAAATCAACAAAGATCAAATTTAGAGAAGTTCAATTTAGACCTGTACCCATCAATGTCATTAAGAAACACCTTAATAATCTAAAAATGAAAAACCAGTCTGGACCTTATCAAATCCCAGCAATGCTGTTGAAGCTGAGTGCGCCGGCAATTGCTAAACCGGTCACAACCCTAATTAACGAATCCTTGGTGTCTGGATAGATACCCAAACTTTGGAAAACTGCAAGAGTAGTGCCTATTCATAAAAGTGGGGAGTTAACCTTGGTTTCTAACTATTGCCCTATATCTTTACTCCCAGTCAAAAATCTTAGAAAATTGCGTCCATACGCAACTATGTGAGTATTACCAACAATCTAACTATCTGACCCCTGATCAATCAGGTTTCCGCCCGAATCACTCCACTACAACTGCCCTCCTAAAAGTTTGCAATGACATCCAAACTGGCATGGAACAAGGAGACCTAACTGGAGCAATTTTCCTTGATTTTGCAAAGGCCTTTGACACAGTAGACCATGACATACTACTGCTCAAACTAAAATACTCAGGTATTGCTGATCATCCGTTAACCTGGTTTCGATCGTATGTATCGGATCGATCACAATATGTCTCCATTTCTGACAGTGACTCCCTCCCTCTCCCAGTCACGTGTGGTGTTCCCCAAGGTTCCATTCTCGGCCCCCTACTATTCACATTATTTATAAATGATCTGCCTAATGTCTGCAAATACTCAACTGTACACATGTACGCAGATAACACGGTAATCTATGCAAACAATTCCGATCTGCCGCAGCTTGAAGCAGTGCTCCAAGACCAGTTCACAGAGGTAGAAAAGTGGATCTCAAAAAACAAACTCTTCCTAAACACTGACAAAACTGTCACAATGATCTTTGGAACAGGACCTAAATTACACAAATTACAAAATTCTCATCAAAACCCAATTGCACGCTTACCGCAGTCCACTCTTCCAAATACTTAGGTATGTTGTTAGACCCCAATCTATCTTTTGGCCTCCAAATAGAAAAACTTGCATCTAAACTTTATCCAAAACTAAGTGCCCTGTACAGAAACAGATCCTGCCTCAGCCCTACAGTAAAGGAAACGATTGTACAGTAAATGCTGATGCCTATTATGGATTACGGGGACGTAGTATATGCACCTGCACCGCAAACTCACCTTAATAAACTTAATACATTGTATAACTCGTTCTGCCGCTTTGTGCTACAATGTAATTACAGGACCCACCATTGTGACATGCTAAAAGAACTAAACTGGCTGTCGCTGCAATCCAGACGCACCCTCCATCTTTCCTGTCTTGTGTTTAAGAGCCTTTCTGGGAAGCTCCCATCCTACCTGAGCAGAATGCTCTCCGGCTATTCCCACCTCCTATAACCTCTGAACCAATACCAGCACATTATTTACCTTGCCTCAATACAAAAAGAAAGCACCTCAATCCTCCTTTTCCTACAAAGTGCCATAGTTATGGAATGACTTCCCGCACACTTTTATACCTTCCCCATGCCTAATATCCTTTAAGAGATCCCTCTCTATATATCTCAAAACAGAATGCACTGGTCATGGTTGATTATATATTTCCTACCTGTTCTATGTTAATTTTTTGTGCATATATTGTGTATTATTATTGTTTTTGTATTTTATTGTACCCTATTGTATCAATGCAATGTTTTGTGGTCCCAGGACATACTGTACTTGAAAACGAGAGAAATCTCAATGTATCCTTCCTGGTAAAATATGTTATAAATAAATAAATAAATAAATAAATAATTTGTTAATTGCTGACATGATACAAGCCCCACTGGTGCTCTGGGCAGCTGCAGCATTTAAGATGCTGGTGCACTGACAATATCTAGCTTTACTTGACATGCACAGATAAAAATGTTAACACTAAAACAGTAATGACTTTTATTAGAAGCATTTTTGCCAATGCATGTATATTGCAAAAATGTTTCTTTTTAAAGAGGTAATTCATTTATGTGCATTTAAATTTTGACTGGAATATCCCTTTAATATAACTGTGCTGGTTATGCAAAACTGGGGAATGGGTAATAAAGGGATTATCTATCTTTATAAACCATATCATTTTTTTAGTGTTGACTGTCCCTTTAAATAAAAAAATTGTGATTCCGACAAAGCATACAATTTACTTCTATTATCAAATTTGCTTTGTTCCCATGTTATCCTTTGTTGAAGAGATACCTAGGTAGGTGTTTAGAGAACTGCATGGCAGGAAATAGTGCTGCCATCTAGTGTTGTTGCATATAAATAACATTCTTGCTGTACACTGAATCTTCAATGCAAGGTACACGATTTAAGATGGTGTCCTTTGCATTCCTATTGGCTGAAAATTTTGAATCAGCCAATAGGAATTAGAGCTGCTAAAATCCTATTGGCTGTTCAAATCAGCCAATAGGATTTAAGCAGCTCTCTAGCACAAAACTTGGAACGCGCACAATTACTTCTAGGTTTGGAATCAAATTATTTACAAGGTTTAGTTTTTAAATGCCAGTCTGGCTGCAGATTCCCTTATTTTGTCTAAAAATTAAAAAAAAAAATAAGGTAGTGAGACATTTGTACACTTGAGTTTGCTTGAGTGCAATTGAATTTAACGCATGTTGGGATAACGCAACTTCAGAGCTCTGGTTAACTGTTAAGCTCGAATAAAAAGTTGCACAAAATACATCAAAAGTACAGCTACACTCATAATAACACTATCTAATCAAAAATATTTTAAAAAAATTGCAATAAAAAGTTATAAGGGTTTAAAGATTTGAGGTCTCAGGTGTTAGAAAAAAAGAGAGGCTGCATGTATTAGACGTGCATTTCGTTTTTTTCCAAATCGAAATTCGGACGAATTTGTCAAATTCGGAGCTTCAGATCGATTCAAATTTCTGAATTACCGTAGCAACATAACTAACGAATAAATCTGAATTAGTTTGGATTTATTTGTTACATTCGGATGGCCATGGACTAATCACAATTACACTAGTATTGTACAGTATATTAGGTTATATCACTCTGCTATGGGTTACACCTAATATTACAGTACATAATACTAGTCTAATACACAGCACATCCCACCTAACACATACCGAACTTCCGAATTTACGAATCAAATCCGAACCGAATACATCAGAACACATCCAAATTTTTTCGAATCCGAATGAATCCAAAACGAATGCATTCAAATGTATCCAAATTCGAATCGATCCTAAAACGAAATTCGAAAACATCCAAATTATTCCAAAACTAAACTAATTTTTTTATATATATATACAGGGAGTGCAGAATTATTAGGCAATTTGTATTTTTGAGGATTAATTTTATTATTGAACAACAACCATGTTCTCAATGAACCCAAAAAACTCATTAATATCAAAGCTGAATAGTTTTGGAAGTAGTTTTTAGTTTGTTTTTAGTTATAGGTATTTTAGGGGGATATCTGTGTGTGCAGGTGACTATTACTGTGCATAATTATTAGGCAACTTAACAAAAAACAAATATATACCCATTTCAATTATTTATTTTTACCAGTGAAACCAATATAACATCTCAACATTCACAAATATACATTTCTGACATTCAAAAACAAAACAAAAACAAATCAGTGACCAATATAGCCACCTTTCTTTGCAAGGACACTCAAAAGCCTGCCATCCATGGATTCTGTCAGTGTTTTGATCTGTTCACCATCAACATTGCGTGCAGCAGCAACCACAGCCTCCCAAACACTGTTCAGAGAGGTGTACTGTTTTCCCTCCTTGTAAATCTCACATTTGATGATGGGCCACAGGTTCTCAATGGGGTTCAGATCAGGTGAACAAGGAGGCCATGTCATTAGATTTTCTTCTTTTATACCCTTTCTTGCCAGCCACGCTGTGGAGTACTTGGACGCGTGTGATGGAGCATTGTCCTGCATGAAAATCATGTTTTTCTTGAAGGATGCAGACTTCTTCCTGTACCACTGCTTGAAGAAGGTGTCTTCCAGAAACTGGCAGTAGGACTGGGAGTTGAGCTTGACTCCATCCTCAACCCGAAAAGGCCCCACAAGCTCATCTTTGATGATACCAGCCCAAACCAGTACTCCACCTCCACCTTGCTGGCGTCAGAGTCGGACTGGAGCTCTCTGCCCTTTACCAATCCAGCCACGGGCCCATCCATCTGGCACATCAAGACTCACTCTCATTTCATCAGTCCATAAAACCTTAGAAAAATCAGTCTTGAGATATTTCTTGGCCCAGTCTTGACGTTTCAGCTTGTGTGTCTTGTTCAGTGGTGGTCGTCTTTCAGCCTTTCTTACCTTGGCCATGTCTCTGAGTATTGCACACCTTGTGCTTTTGGGCACTCCAGTGATGTTGCAGCTCTGAAATATGACCAAACTGGTGGCAAGTGGCATCTTGGCAGCTGCACGCTTGACTTTTCTCAGTTCATGGGCAGTTATTTTGCGCCTTGGTTTTTCCACACGCTTCTTGCGACCCTGTTGACTATTTTGAATGAAACGCTTGATTGTTCGATGATCACGCTTCAGAAGCTTTGCAATTTTAAGAGTGCTGCATCCCTCTGCAAGATATCTCACTATTTTTGACTTTTCTGAGCCTGTCAAGTCCTTCTTTTGACCCATTTTGCCAAAGGAAAGGAAGTTGCCTAATAATTATGCACACCTGATATAGGGTGTTGATGTCATTAGACCACACCCCTATTCATTACAGAGATGCACATCACCTAATATGCTTAATTGGTAGTAGGCTTTCGAGCCTATACAGCTTGGAGTAAGACAACATGCATAAAGAGGATGATGTGGTCAAAATACTCATTTGCCTAATAATTCTGCACTCCCTGTATATACATATGCATTTATATGTATATACATGAATTTACAGAAGTATATACACATACAAACACATAAATACAAATGCATCCATATACAGTTGTATGCAAAAGTTTAGGCACCCCTGACAATTTCCATGATTTTCATTTATAAATAGTTGGGTATTTGGATCAGCAATTTCATTTTGATCTATTAAATAACTGTAATATTCCAGTAGTGAAATGAGATTTATTGGATTAACAGAAAATATGCAATATGCATCAAAACGAAATTAGACAGGTGCATAAATGTTAGCACCCTAACAGAAATATTGCATCAATATTTAGTAGAGCCTCCTTTAGCAGAAATAACAGCCTCTAGATGCTTCCTATAGCCTGTAATGAGTGTCTGGATTCTGGATGAAGGTATTTTGGACCATTCCTCCTTGCAAAACATCTCCAGTTCAATTAGGTTTGATGGTTGCCGAGCATGGACAGCCCGCTTTAAATCACCCCACAGATTTTCAATGATATTCAGGTCTGGGGACTGGGATGGCCATTTCAGAACATTGTACTTGTTCCTCTGCATAAATGACAGAGTAGATTTTGAGCAGTGTTTTGGGTCGTTGTCTTGTTGAAATATCCAGCCCCGGCGTAACTTCAACTTTGTGACTGATTCCTCAACATTATTCTCAAGTATCTGCTGATATTGAGTGGAATCCATGCGACCCTCAACTTTAACAAGAATCCCAGTACCGGCACTGGTCACACAGCCCCAAAGCATGATGGAACATCCACCAAATTTTACTGTGGGTAGCAAGTGTTTGCCTTGGAACGCTGTGTTCTTTTGCCGCCATGCATAATGCCCCTTGTTATGACCATATAACTCAATCTTTGTTTCATCAGTCCACAGCACCTTCTTCCAAAATGAAGCTGGCTTGTCCAAATGTGCGTTTGCATACCTCAAGCGACTCTCTTTGTGGTGTGGTATCACTCTCCCATACAGCTTATTCTTGTGCAAAGTGCGCTGAATTGTTAAATGATGCACAGTGACACCATCTGCAGCAAGATGGTGTTGTAGGTCTTTGGAGGTGGTCTGTGGGCTGTTTTTGACCGTTCTCACCATCCTTTGCCTCTCCAATATTTTACTTGGCCTGCCACTTCTGGCCTTAACAAGAACTGTGCCTGTGGTCTTCCATTTCCTAACTATGTTCCTCACAGTAGATACTGACAGCTTAAATCTCTGCAATAGCTTTTTGTAGCCTCCCCTAAACCATAATGTTGAACAATCTTTGTTTGTTTAATTTGAGAGTTGTTTTGAGGCCCCCATGTTGCCACTCTTCAGAGGAGAGTCAAAGAGAACAACAACTTGCAATTGGCCACCTTAAATACCTTTTCTCATGATTGGATGCACCTGTCTATGAAGTTCAAGGCTTTATGGGCTCACCAAACCAATTGTATGTTCCAAATTAATCAGTGCTAGGTAGTTACAGGTATTCAAATCAACAAAATGACATGGGTGCCCAAATTTATGCACCTGTCTAATTTAGTTTTGATGCATATTGCACATTTTCTGTTAATCCAATAAACCTCATTTCACTATTGAAATATTATTTCAGTTATTTGATAGATCAAAATGAAATTGCTGATCCAAACACCCAATTATTTATAAATGAAAATCATGGAAATTGTCAGGGGTGCCTAAACTTTTGCGACTGTATAGACACATAAATAAAGTGCACTGGAGCCCTTTGCAGTTAAAGGATTGCTGTATTTTTTTATGTGTACAATTATATAAAAGGTCTTATGAAGATTAAACTTATAAAATTCACTTACATTCACAGTCGAACGATGCAAGTAACATATTAAAAATGAACTTAATTTTTTTTTATCCTGACGTCATTCAAGCCAACCCACTACTACGGGCTTTACTATCGTCGTCTTCATCATTCAATCTGCGGACGTTTGGATGAATATAATTAACAGACTGTTTTTTTGTGTAGCACATGCGCATTCCGTCTGTTCATATCGCGCATGCGCTGTTTGTTAGGTGAAGCCGATGCTACCATAAACTAAACACTAGAATCAATAGAGGCATCCAGTGAGTTACGTATTCATTGACGTCCGTGAAGCTTGAGCAGGCGCATTGCAGCTAAATGCCACCATATTCCTACCTGAGTTGTCAGCCAGTATAGGACACCTTGAAACGGTACCCACTGAGTGGGTTTGGAAAATGACAAAAGTTTTTAAAACGATTACGGTGAAATGGTAACTATTAAAAACGAAGAGTACATTGACAAGTTTATTGTTTCACATTGTTTATTTGATTAATGCTATTTTGTTTTTTATTTCAGTGTTCCTTTAAGTAGCTGAAAACATGTGAAATCATATTTATTTAATGTTCTTATTTAATAAAGTGTTTAAATAGATATTCCTATATACAGTCATGGCCAAACATATTGGAACTCCTGCATTTCTGTCAGATAATGCACCACTTTGCCCAGAAAATTGTTGCAATTACAAATGTTTAGGCATTCTCATGTTTATTTATTTATTTTGTTTTTATTGGTATGACACAAAAAGGTGGACCCCCCCCAAATCTGACACATTCCACACAATACTGCAAAAATGGACTGGACAAAATTATTGGCACCCTCAATTTAATATTTGTAGCACCCCTTGGAAACAATAACTGAAATAAATTGCTTCCTGTAACCATCAATGAGTTTCTTACACCTTTCTACTGGAATTTTGGACCACTCTTCTTTTGCCATCTGCTCCATTTATGGGTGCTTTTTGATGAGTGCTTTGTGTCATTGTCCTGATGTAAGACCCACAAACTCTATGGAGACCCAACTTTCTGACACTGGGCCCTACATTGCACGACAGAATTCTTTGGAAGCTGATCGAGGTTCTTTATCCACCATTCGAACAATCCTTTGTTGCAATCTTTGATCAATTTGCCTCTTTCGTCCATGTCCAGGGAGATTAGCTACAGTGCCATGGGCTGTAAACTTCTTGACAATGTTGCGCACAGTGGACACAGGGACATTAAGATCTCTGGAGATGGACTTGTAACCTTGAGATTGTCCATGCTTTTGCACATTTTTTGTTTTCAAATACTCAGACAATTATTTCCTGCTCTTTCTCTTCACCATGCTCAGTGTGGCACACAGAGACACACAACAGAAAGTTGAGTAAATTTTTCACCATCTTAACTGTTGTGATTTCTATATTGTCAGCAACTGTTAATTGATACAGGTGAGTTTAATTACAAATTACAGGAGCATCACAAACTTGGAATGCAATTATTTCTTACAATTTTGAGAAGTTTTGTCCAGTCCATTTTGGAGTTTTGCGTGGAATTTTTCTACACTTTTTTGTGTCATACCAATACAAACACAAGAAATAAACATGAGAATGCCTAAACACTTGTAATTGCAACAATGTTCTGAACGAAGTGATGCAGGGGTGCCAATATTTTTGGCGATGGCTGTATATCTGTCTGTATATATCTATACCTAAATAGTTATATATATATATTTTTTTTTTATTATTATTTTTTTACCTAATAAAACATCGTATAGATAGATAGATGGATGTATTTAAAGAACACTGAAGTGAAGAACATTAGAATGTGAAATATTTGTCGGTAAGTGCACTTGAGAATATACGATCAGGTTTTCGGGACTTGTTGGTCCATTGAAGTCTATGTGAGAATATGTCAACACGGTTGCAATATTGTAACCGGCTTTTTGTAAGCGTCAGGTTAGCATGCGAGCAAAACGTTTTTACTTTCAACTTGTAATACACGTGGTACCTGGCACATGCAAAAAGCTGAGGTTGAGCGCAGTTAGTGTGCGTGCGGGAGCGATAAATAGCCCTCTACTCATAGTCTAGCCCTCTGTCTGTAAATGACTTGTGTAAGATAAAAGTAAATTGACTCGAGAGGCGGAGCCAGCAGCAGAAGCAGCAAGACGTGCCATTTCAGAGCTCCTGCCATCTGCTTAATAAATCTCATATTTTGGGCACTTTGAACATCCTTATACTGCGGGACCTGGTTCTCAATGAGTCTAGGAATACAAAATAAAGGATGTGAGATAATAATACACATTAGCCGACAACATCAACAGCACAAAGGCCTTCCAGTTTGTTTGCCGCATGTAGCAGGCCGCCATACTACAGGACATTTTCACATCATCTCTTTCCCTAGAGTTACATCTCTAAAACGTTGCCTCCTTGAGAGGATACTCAGCATCTCCCCTGGGATACCAGGCACGAAGAGACCGCAAGCAATTTTCTTAACCCCTATGTTACAGCATGGAGGAGGTTTCTTATTCTACAATATTAGCTCTATTTGCAGAATCTGAGCGGCAAATACACCGCAGATTTGATCGCCTTATGGAACTGATTGAGACCCCTCTGACACAACCCTGCAGGCTTACTATGGTGAAGGGGACAGTTCCAAGCAATCTGACATGTGGCCTACGGCCACGGGATGTAAATACAAGTACAGGAGCTTTTGGTTTAGGGGAGAGGCAGCGGTATGCTGGCCCTGGGGAAACCAGGCTGAGAGGCGCCGAAAATCTGGGAACTCCAGTAGGAGTGGGCCCTCCTATGCTAGACACAGATATGAAGGCAGCGGTGGTCGATACCGCGCTAGAACAGGCAGAGGCTCATGACGGTTGCCGCAATAGACGTACCCAGATGGTTGCCGTTTACCTGGCCATATGGGGGAGACAGGCCGGCTCCCCTGTGGAGGGTGATGCGGAGGATCGTTGGATGTCGGTGGCCTGCTATCCTTTGGCTGCTCTGGCTCTCTGCAGCGGCTGCAGCCTAGGGCTGTGGCGCATGACCGAGTGCCCGTCGGATCTGGTTCCCGCAGTGCCAGGAGGCCTTCCGGACCTTGATGTGGTCGCAAGAGTCGGGGTTGGGTAAAGTTGTAGACATTAAGACAGCCTGTGGCCTGCTAGGCCTGACCTATCCCCACCCCAGAACTACTCTAACTCCGAAGACTGTTACCTCATGAGACATAGGGAATGTGGACTTACTGAAGCGGATCAGCCCAAGCCCCAGTTCACTATTTGTACCTTAGATAATGACATTTATTAGAAAGTTGGACTGTATTGAGAGGTAAAGGTGCGATGTTTGTTAGACAGGGAGTAGTCCTCCCCCTCCAATCCATATAGGCTACATTGTAGGTCTGACATAGGCCTGTTCCCCTTCCCTGTTAAGCAATAGTCTGTGCATGATCCGGCACTGGGTAATTGGGAATAGCCCTTATGAGTTTAGAGGGATAGTTGGCAAAGTCAGGCTGTGCTCAGATATGTGTATATAGGGGTCTGTCTTGTCGCTGTATAACTACTCAAGCCTTGTGGGATGTTTGTTTTTATGTGCCAGAGGTGGGAAGAAGATAGCATAAACGGTATATTTTGCTTGTTATTTATTTGCTTATAGGCGCTACTCCCTAGCTTGGGGTGAGTTTTTTTTTTTGGGACTAAGATATCTATAAAACATGTAAATGCCGATGTGATATGTCCTGTAACTTGCCTCACATACTGTACAGTTTAAAATTACGCAAGCCTTAATGCTGTCACTCCACACTGTATATTATAATGTTATGCTATCCTACCTATAGCTGTGTAACTGGTACTTCCTGTGCTAGGACCAAGATCTAAGCTGTGTGCAGTAGGTGGTAAGATTCTAGAGCTAAGTGGAGTAGTGAGGGGAGATTCAGATAATTGTTAGTGGCCCATCTACCTCAATGTACACTGTTATCTCGCACTGCATAGTATAATGTTACTCTAGCCTACCTACAGCTTTACAACTAATATTGCTGTGTTGAATACACATTAGATAATTCCTGCATGTCTCTTTATACAAGTACATATACTCTTGAGGAAATAGAGATCCTGCACCTACAACATATAGTACCCAGAATGCTGGTCTTAGATATAAATAAAGGTTTGAAGGAAGACTATATTCTTTCCAGTTCTTCCTACCCCTTATTTCCCCTACACATAGGCTTAGTTTTTCAAATGACCCTAGTTGTACAATTAGTTGCTATTTTTCCTGTAAAACTTCTTAGATGATAGATGTGTATAACACTGTGTATAACACCCCCAACTTGTTCTCTCTACTCCGCCCCCCCTTCCCCCCTTTTATGCGGTAAGGGACGAGTAATTTCTCCTCCGCATTCATTCTCTGACAGAGTTCCGTAGTCTCTGTCCTACCCGTAAGGCCTTTGCTTTAGATTTTACCTGCATTTCTGTAAGAAAGGTTCTGCAGATCTTATTATTGAAGTTATATTTCATTAATATTTTGAGTTCTAGAGTATGCGAAATGTTCATCCTTGTAACTTTTGTTTACATATCAGCTCATGTATTTATTTAATGTATCATTAGTTAGGATTTTAATACTATGTTATCATAAGCAGTTTGGTGAAACAATATGGGGTCAACATGAACATAAGTACTTGCTCTGCTTCCATAGTGTTAGTATATTTCTTGTATTTTACCTATGTTACAGCATTCATGTTGACCTGAGATAATTAAGCAAAACATTGCAGTTGTTCTCTTTTACTAATTAGATTATTTTTATAATCCCAATTCAGATCTATTCTTATAGAGTTTATTGAACCCGAGGATGACTACTGAGCCCAAGAGGGACTTTATTTCTCTCAGTATAACTATATAACTATAGCAACCTATATCATAGCTTTATCGTATTACCTGTCCTGTGGTTTTAGAGGTCCAAAAGAGGCCTTTACTATCTAAACAATATCCCTATTTTATTTACTATCATCATGTTTCCCCTCTGTTTATGTAAAAGCAAGGGTTCAAGAGTGACCCTATCAATATTTTAGTTTTACTAGTTTATTGCCCTCCTTCGCAACTTGAGTCTTCTGGACCCATTTGAGGTCCGAGCAACTATAGGAGGTGCGGCTGAGAGAAACAGGTCCATAAGTGGCCTGCTTCACTTAAAACCCCCAGCTTATGAGTGTGACAAGTGAGGTCCAAGAGTGGCCTCTGCTGCTTTTGGGGGTAAAAAAATAGGGGGTAGTTTAGAGATTTGCTCCTCAAGTATTGCTTGCTTGCCTCTTTTTGTCCAATTGTTAGATTAATATGTTTGGCAACAAATGTTATTCACCTTTCTGATATTTTTGTTTTGTATGATAAATGAGCAAATTCATGTCTTGTAAATGTTTACCCTCAATAAAAAATATTATAAAAAAAAAAAAAAAAAAAAAAAAAGTAAATTGACTCACTACTGCTACGAGTGCACGTTCCATGAAGGACATTTTCTTTAGAAAGCACTGCTTAGTGCACATGTAGTGTTGTTTATAGAACTGTTCCAGCTGAACATCATGTGTCCACGGATGAAGCGGCTGTCTTACAATTAACACACAGTATTCTTGGAGCTCTCTGACTCTTCATTTTAGTCATGCACATTCATAAGTCATGTGAAACTCTGGCATGCATGTCTATGTCCTAACGGCAACTGCAAGCAAACCAGCACAAGATCCTCAGCCTGAAGTCACGTCATTTGAAATAGAAACTGTATTTATAATCATGTACATGCAGTCTTGATAAAGCCTAGTCATAGGTGAAACGCGTTGACGTTAATCCAGTGGTCTAAAGAAAATTATACAGCATTGAAAGAATCTTTATAGTCTCAATTGACAGCTGACACTCTGCGCAGAGTATAGGAAGAGACTATAAGAAGAAACTACAGAAAGAGACTATAACTACCTACCATTGGTCACAACAGATAAACACAGACGTAAGTGGAGGTGAGAAGGACCAGTAGCCCTGATTTACCCGCCACCTCTGTGAAACCTAGAGCAGACCCGAAATTTCAGCATTTCGTATGTGACGCTGTCACACTCCAAGAGGTCAGAGGTGAGATCGGAAGTTCAACGGTCCAAGGACAGACCGCAAATGTGTTGGTAAACACGCCACAGTATAGAAATGGCAAAGGGACTGGTAACGTATCTCCCCTATACGCAGCAGTATGTTCATATCTGAATAAGTATTAACCTACACCGGATAGCTTAGGCAGCATTCACTGCAATATATAACCTCAACGATTCAGCTAACTATGCAATTTTGATCGAGTAACAGCGCCTACTAAGTGCACCAAACAGAAGAGTAATATTGATACATTGTGAAAGTGAACTTTTTATTAACAAGTGAACTTTGCAACAATCTAACAAAAATGATCATTATATCAATACCCAACATTTAAAGGTGGTATCAATTTTTAAGGTTTAAGTTTAACACAGCTATACGAAAAGGTGATATTTATATTTGTACCGATCACCACAGAGGAGACGTCCTCTACGATAGCAATAAGTGCACGTAGAGGACGTATGTATGAATTTTAGTGTATGATTTTTTATAAGATTTATTGCTTGATTTTTATTGCAAGATTTTTATTGCTAAATTTCATTCTATATACCTCTACTATGCATTTTAGTGAATAAATTTAATTTTATATTATAACCAAGTTGTGGTAGTAGATTATGTTTTATTATTAGAGAAAATAAGTGTTTGATGTATAACCCTTGCTTCCTTATACTCCTAGTATTTGTTAGCGCTGTTTATTCCACCTTTTTTCCATAATCATGTACATGAAAGAACATTTATTTAAATATGCTGAAAATAATATATTTTTTTAAATTGGAAAGAAAAAGGAGTAAGGTATGTTTCATTCATGTATGGCTGGTAGAAGGTATGTTTCATTCACATATGGACAAGACAACAACAGGAATACTGCACCCGGTCTCCAGACCCAAAGGTAAGCTGCCAAACTGTGTGCCAATGTAGGATCCTCAATGTCCAATAACAAAAAGTCAGGAACTCTCCAATATAAAAGCAAAAAGAAACTTTATTGTTGCTCCATCAATAACGGCTTCATACGCATTTCACACATGTATATGGTCAAGACAGGTCAAACATGTTTCGTATGTTTCATATGTGTTACTTCCTGGCTGGTAGAAGGTATATTTCATTCATGAATGGCTGGTAGAAGGTATCTTTCATTTACGTATGGCTGGTCAAGGTATGTTCTTCAAGTATGGCTGGTGGAAGGTATGTTTCATTCACATATGGCTTTTAGAAGGTATGTTTCATTCAGGTATGGCTGGTCAAGTTATGTTCATTCACGTATGGGTGGTAGAAGGTATGTTCATTTACGTATGGCTGGTAGAAGGTGTGTTTCATTCACATATGGCTTGTAGAAGGTATGTTTCATTAAAATATGGTTGGTAGAAGGTATGTTTCATTCACATATGACTGGTAGAAGGTATGTTTACTTCACGTATGGCTGGCAGAAGTTATGTTTACTTCACGTATGGCTGGTCAAGGTATGTTCATTCACGTATGGCTGGTAGAAGGTGTGTTCATACACATAAGGCTGGTAGAAGGTATCTTTAATTCATGTATGGCTTGTACAAGTTATGTTTCATTCATGTATGGCTGGTAGAAGGTATGTTCATTCACGTATGGCTGGTAGAAGGTATGTTCATTCACATATGGCTATGGCTGGTACAAGGTATGTTTACTTCACATATGGCTGGTAGAATGTATGTTTCATTCACATATGGCTGGTCAAGGTATGTTCATTCACATATGGCTGGTAGATGGTATAATCATTTACATATAGCTGGTAGAAGGTATGTTTACTTCACCTATGGCTGGTAGAAAATATGTTTTATTCACATATGGCTGGTAGAAAGTGTGTTTACTTTACTTATAGCTGGTAGAAGGTATGTTTCATTCACATATGGCTGGTAGAAGGTATGTTTCATTCACGTATGGCTGGTAGAAGGTATGTTTCATTAAAGTATGGCTGGTAGAAAGTATGTTTCATTCACATATGGCTGGTAGAAGGTATGTTTACTTCACTAATGGATGCTAGAAGGTATGTTTACTTCACGTATGGCTGGCAGAAGTTATGTTTACTTCACGTATGGCTGGTCAAGGTATGTTCATTCACGTATGGCTGGTAGAAGGTGTGTTCATACACATAAGGCTGGTAGAAGGTATCTTTAATTCATGTATGGCTTGTACAAGTTATGTTTCATTCATGTATGGCTGGTAGAAGGTATGTTCATTCATGTATGGCTGGTAGAAGGTATGTTCATTCACATATGGCTATGGCTGGTACAAGGTATGTTTACTTCACATATGGCTGGTAGAATGTATGTTTCATTCACATATGGCTGGTCAAGGTATGTTCATTCACATATGGCTGGTAGATGGTATAATCATTTACATATAGCTGGTAGAAGGTATGTTTACTTCACCTATGGCTGGTAGAAAATATGTTTTATTCACATATGGCTGGTAGAAAGTGTGTTTACTTTACTTATAGCTGGTAGAAGGTATGTTTCATTCACATATGGCTGGTAGAAGGTATGTTTCATTCACGTATGGCTGGTAGAAGGTATGTTTCATTAAAGTATGGCTGGTAGAAAGTATGTTTCATTCACATATGGCTGGTAGAAGGTATGTTTACTTCACTAATCGATGGTAGAAGGTGTGTTTACTTCACTTATGGCTGATAGAAGGTATGATTACTTCACTTATGGCTGGTAGAAGGTATGTTTCTTTCACGTATGGCTGGAAGGTCCTATAATTACGGCACCAGCTGAATTTACTTAGAAGAAACCTCCAAACCACAGGAAATTGTTTGCTATCATCATTCACAAGCCAGAGAGATGGAGGAGATAATCCACATCTGTGACCTACATTATTATCACAGTCATGAATCAGTTGCAACCTTTAAGACAGAGGCCTGACTTTATTTTTATCATCAGAGAACTAATGAGTTAGTTAAAAATATTTGCAACCTCAAAAATTCTTAAAGGGATACGTTACCCCTAGACTAAATCTCATGAAAGTGATGCAGTATATTTGTAAAAAGCGGACATGATCATCTCTATGTAAAAAAGGAAAATATCTTACCTCAGAACTCACACTTTGCTTTACTGTGATCTCATGGGATTTCACAGAATACTTAAAGGGACATAAAACCCAATTTTTTTTCTTTCATGATTCAGATAGAGAATATCTTTTTAAAAAAAAACAAAAAAAAAAACAAATCAAATTTACCTCTATTTTAAAATCTGCAACTTTCTCATTATATGTCCCTTTAAAATGAGAAGGGAAATAAAGTGACTCAGCATGCACATGCCAGATGCACACTCCCTTGCAAGTGCTGAGACAAGCATCCTGATTGGATGCTCAAAGTGATGGTAAATCCTAGAGTTTCAGAAATGCTTGGATTTACCATCACTAAAAATAAAGGCCACCTTTATTCATCAGTTTAAAAAAAAAAATTTATGAAAAGGTGCCTTTATTTTGCTGCGGCTTCACCACTAAGCCTAACGGCTCTGGCGGCATTTTTAAAATTAGGTGACTTTTTTATTTAAATAAGGTGACGTTTCTACCTGTTAGCCAATAACCGTGAATGAATACATTTGCATATATTTACCCAGAGTCCTCTGCTTTAGTACAAAACTGGTAATTTAGGCTTTTCAGGTTTTTAGTGGGGGACTTCCACTTCACTAGTACTGTAGGACTGTACTGTACAGTACTGTATAGTATGGAGTCAGATCTCCACATAAAATAAGGATCTGGCATACAGTACAGTTACAGTACTACAATAAGCAATACAGCACATACTACTGTACTGTATATTGTGTATAGTACTTGTCTAGTGTCTGCATAAACTAATACAGTACTGTACTGGGTTGTGTTGAGATAGTGTTTAACTAAACTTAGCACTATTGTACACCTATATATGTCAGTTCAAACATGTTTTTAAGTTTTGAACACATTGGAAATGGAAAAACAAGTGTAAAATGCATTCACTCACTTTAAGGCGGTTTTGACTTTGCAGCAGGGCTGCGGTCCCTAACCCGCTGTATAAGCGGGGTATACCTGTATGTTCAGTACAGTGTGAACTTGTACTTGCTAAACAAATACAATGTTAAAAAGACTCGGCTTCTTTTAAAATTACATTTTATATAGTGCAATGTTTAAAAATGTACTATTGTAAAACGGAAAAAAAAACCTGTGGCTACTGTCTTCTATGGGATATTAATATCCCGTACACTAAATCTTGTTCCTAAAAAGAAAAGAACACAGCAAAAGTTAAAAACATCTTTATTTTAGTAAAGAACTTAGTACACACATATATATGTATATATACATATATATATATATATATGAGAGAGAAAGAGAAATAGATAGATATTGTATATTCATATTTATATATCCTATAATATAAAAGGCCAAGTGTGTTTGCCCGAAGCTGTCATGCGCAGTAGAGACAGCACAAGGACAAACACACCTTTGAGTCCCTAGCTGATCTGCGGCAGAAGTGGGCGTGGCCGGGGCATGGGAGGCATGAAGGGGGCATGGTCGGGCGTGAATGGCCACGAAGGGGGCGTGGTCAGGTGTGGTCGCGCGATAGAGGGGAGAGAGATAGAGAGGGGGGGAGAGACAGGAGGGGAGAGAGATAGAGAGAGGGGGGAGAGAGAGAGGAGGGGAGAGAGAGGAGGGGAGAGAGATAGAGGGGGGGAGAGAGAGAGGGGGGAGAGATAGAGATAGAGAGAGAGAGAGAGAGAGAGAGGGGGAAAGAGAGAGAGAGGGGGGAGAGAGAGGGGTGGGGGAGAGAGAGGGGGGGGAGAGAGAGGGGGGAGACAGAGAGGGGGGATAGAGAGAGAGCAAAAGGGAGGGGGGAAGAGCGCAAAAGAGAGGGGGAGAGAGCGCAAAAGAGAGTGGGAGAGAGAGAGCAAAAGAGGGGGGAGAGAGAGAGAGCAAAAGAGGGGGAGAGAGAGAGCGCAAAAGAGAGGGGGGAGAGAGAGAGCGCAAAAGAGAGGGGGAGAGAGAGCACAAAAGAGAGGGGGGAGAGAGAGCACAAAAGAGGGGGGCAGGAGAGCGCAAAAGAGAGGGGGGAGAGAGAGCGCAAAGGAGAGGGGGGAGAGAGAGTGCAAAAGAGAGGGGGGGAGAGAGCACAAAAGAGAGGGGGAGAGAGAGCGCAAAAGAGAGGGGGAGAGAGAGCACAAAAGAGGGGGGAGAGAGAGCGCAAAAGAGAGGGGAGAGAGCGCAAAAGAGATGGGGAGGGAAAGCACAAAAGAGAGGGGGGACAGAGAGCGCAAAAGAGAGGGGGAGAGAGAGCGCAAAAGAGAGGGGGGAGAGAAAGCGCAAGAGAGAGGGTGGAGAGAGAGCGCAAAAGAGAGGGGAGAGAGAGAACGCAAAAGAGAGGGGTGAGAGAGAGAGCGCAAAAGAGAGGGGGGAGAGAGAGAGCGCAGAAGAGAGGGGAGATAGAGAGAGGGGGGAGAGAGCGCAAAAGAGATGGAGGAGAGAGAGAGCACAAAAGAGAGGGGGAGAGAGAGGGCACAAAAGAGAGGGGGAGAGAGAGAGCACAAAAGAGAGGGGGAGAGAGAGAGCGCAAAAGAGGGGGGAGAGAGAGCGCAAAAGAGGGGGGAGAGAGAGAGCGCAAAAGAGAGGGGGGGAGAGCGCAAAAGAGAGGGGGGAGAGAGCACAAAAGAGAGGGGGGAGAGAGAGCGCAAAAGAGATGGGGGAGAGAAAGCGCAAAAGAGAGGGAAGAGAGCGCAAAAGAGAGGGGAGAGAGAGCACAAAAGAGAGGGGGAGAGAGAGCACAAAAGAGAGGGGAGAGAGAGCGCAAAAGAGAGGGGGAAAGAGCACAAAAGAGAGGGGAGAGAGAGAGCGCAAAAGAGAGGGGAGAGAGAGGTGGGGAGAGAGCGCAATAGAGATGGGGAGACTTGTGCGCAATGAAAAAATTTGATTGATCGATTCGGATGTTTTCGAATTTAGTTTTCGGATCGATTAAAATTCGTATACATTCGAATGCATTCATTTTGGATTCGTTTGGATTCATTCGGATTCAAATAAATTCGGATGTATTCGGATGTATTCGGTTCTGATTCGATTTGTAAATTCGGAAGTTCGGTATGTGTTAGGGGGGGGATGTGCTGTGTATTAGACTAGTATTATGTACTGTAATATTAGGTGTAACTCATAGCAGAGTGATATAACCTAATATACAGTACAATACAAGTGTAATTGTGATTAGTCCATGGCCATCCGAATGTTACGAATAAATCCGAACTAATTCGGATTTATTCGTTAGATTCGGTGCTACGGTAATTCGGAAATTCGAATTGATCCGAATCTCTGAATTTGACAAATTCGTTCAAATTTAAATTTGGAACGAAACGAAACGCACATGTCTAATATATATATATATATAAACACCCTATACACACAAGTACAATATACCCACAACCCCTCAAGTCACAGGTTTATAATTCATGTTTCAGTATTATGTTGTAACAAAAGAGGTTCCGTTTCTATTCACTCATATAACTTGTATTGCCAGTACTGTATAAAGGGATCATTTACATTACAACTTCACTGCAGATGGCAATGCTCCTTTTAACATTCGGCTAGTAGCAGACAACCATTGCCTCTCACTGTGAAGTGTAGTAAAAGGCCTCGTGGCAAGACTTCTTACTGATTGTATCCCTTTTAAAACATTTCACCTGAAATTTAATTGTAATGTGATACCTTTATGACACAGCGCTATTGTTACGCTAGAGGCAAACAAATCCAGACAGACGATGTACTTGAAGAAAGGTAAAACTTAGCTTTTATAAAGCATGGATTAAAATCAAACAGTGCATAAATGCAGTCTTAGTCAGGTCAGACAGACAGGAGTTCAAGCCTACGCGTTTCATGCTTCCACCTCGGCACTTCATCAGGGATATTGTGACAATGATTTCAACATCAGGCCTTTAGAGAGAACAATTGAAAATTAACATTTTTAGTACAAATCTCTTTAAACCGCCATGGGAGGATAATATTACACCTAATATCTCTTGTTTACATAGCTGTTCTATAGAGAATACAAACATGTTTTTGTGTATATATATATATATATATATATATATATATATATATATATATATATATACAGTATATACACATTTTTGTAAATATTTTATTATATCTTTTTATGTGACAACACTGAAGAAATGAAACTTTGCTACAACTACAATGTAAAGTAGTGAGTGTACAGCCTGTATAACAGTGTAAATTTGCTGTCCCCTCAAAATAACTCAACACACAGCCATTAATGTCTAAACTGTTGGCAACAAAAGTGAATACACCTCTAAGTGGAAATGTCCAAATTGGGCCCAAAGTGTCAATATTTTGTGTGGCCACCAATTTTTTCCAGCACTGCCATAACCCTCTTAGGGATGGAGTTCACCAAAGCTTCACAGGTTGCCACTGGAGTCCTCTTCCACTCCTCCATGACAGCATCATGGAGCTGGTGGATGTTAGAGACCTTGTGCTCCCACACCGTCCATTTGAGGATGCCCCACAGTCTGGAGACATGCTTGGCCAGTCCATCACCTTTACCCTCAGCTTCTTTAGCAAGGCAGTGGTCGTCTTAGAGGTGTGTTTGGGGTCGACATGTTGGAATACTGCCCTGCGGCCCAGTCTCTGAAGGAAGGGGATCATGCTCTGCTTCAGTATGTCACAGTACATGTTGGCATTCATGGTTCCCTCAATGAACTGTAGCTCCCCAATGCCGGCAGCACTCATGCAGGCCCAGACCATGACACTCCCACCACCATGTTTGACTCTAGGCAAGACACACTTGTCTTTGTACTCCTCACCTGGTTGCCGCCACACACGCTTGACACCATCTGAACCAAATAAGTTTATCTTGGTCTTATTGGACCACAGGATATGGTTCCAGTAATGTCCTTAGTCTGCTTGTCTTCAGCAAACTGTTTGCAGGCTTTCTTATGCATCATCTTTAGAAGAGGTTTCCTTCTGGGATGACAGCCATGCAGACCAATTTGATGTAGTGTGCGGCGTATGGTCTGAGCACTGACAGTCTGACCCCCCACCCCTTCAACCTCTGCAGCAATGCTGGCAGCACTCATACATCTATTTCCCAAAGACAACCTCCGTATATAACGCTGAGCACGTGCATTCAACTTCTTTGGTCGATCATGGCAAGGCCTGTTCTTAGTGGAATTTGTCCTGTGAAACTGCTGTATGGTCTTGCCCAGCATGCTGCAGCTCAGTTTCAGGGTCTTGGCAATCTTCTTATAGCCTAGGCCATCTTTATAGAGCAGCAATTGAGTCACATGACACCGGGGAGGGAAAATGGCCAGATGGGCCCAACGGTTTCCGATCAGCCAATAGAATGTGAGCCCAATCCTAGAGATAAAAAATAGGTTGCTTGAAAGAGGGTACAACCAATTTTTGGTTGATGATGCCTTGGATGAAGTAACCAAAATGAAAAGAGGTGATGTCCTTCAGAAAAGCACACTTACAAAGTCTGATCACAAAACAAAGAACTGTACACTCTTCATCACCAAGTATTCAACGGAATTCTACGAGATTTGTAGAATTCTCAAGAAATACTTCCCCATGTTATATGGGGACAAACAACTAAAACCGGTAATGGAGAGAGGATTCAAATGTGTTTATTCTAGAAATGTCACATTAGGAAACATCCTATCTCCAAGTCAAATAACACAGAATACCAGGCCCACTACTTGGCTCTCTGTAAATGGGACCTACAAGTGTGGAGTCTCTAGATGCAAGGCCTGTGATTTTATCACAGAAGGTAGAAACTTCTACTCTTGTGTTACCAACCACACATATGAAACAAAGGGTTGCATAAAATGCTCAACTAACTATGTAGTTTATGTTATCGAATGTGTTTGTCACAAACTACAGTATGTGGGCATGACGTCTCGAGACATCCGTACCAGAGTACGGGAACATTTGGGCTATATTAGGAACGAAAAGACATGTTCAGAATTAGCCAGACATTTCATTGAAATTCATCATGGTGATGTCAGATCTTTCAAGTGGCGAGCAATTGAGGCCATTAGGAGACCACCAAGAGGTGGGGACAAAGATGCTATTTTAGCACGCCAGGAAGCATTCTGGATTTTCAGACTACGCACTCAGGTCCCTAATGGCTTCAACTCGGAATTTGATCTGATCAATCACTGGTGCTGAATATAATTTAGCATTGTCCCTTACCGTATAGTTAACTTTTACACTGGTAAACAACATTCAGAACATTTAGGCCATTCACATTCTTTGGAGAAACTGAATTCCTAATAATAAAAACCTTTCTTTATAATCGAGATAAATACAACATCATATTATGTTGTTTAAAGGTTCAATTTCATGTGTTCATATCCTTACTATTAGGGCTTTCTTGGTTATTAGATTTGATTGAATAATAAATAAATTATATTGTTTATGCATCATATTTTGATTGTTTCTGTATTGGTAAATATGAGGGTACCTAGATATTCATATTTGAGAAGTCTTAATTTTGACTGCCTTATGTTTATAATTTTAATGGTTTATCTTTAGTACCCCATTATGTACCACTACTTTTGAGGAATTCTCTTCATTAGACTGCATCTCTTATATCGGTCTTCTAGCATAACCAGGCTCTGTAGTTATATATGCCATTATGTGTTCTGGTCTTTCTTAATGGATTTTGTATGCTCATCAATCGCATTTCCCAAATTTTCAGCTTGTTTATTTTGCTTGCTATTGATTGATTTATTCATACTATTGCACATATGTGTATATATTCAATCCATTTTTGGTAACAAAACCATTGTTATTCTTTAATATGACATGCAGCTCTAGTTACAGATTACTATTGTCAAAATTTTCTTTTCCCCCCTCTTCAAATTAATTTGACTCTTATTAATGTATGTATTTCAACTTATGTATTATATTACATTTGTCTACATCTATGTTAACAATTTCCTCCATTTGTTTTCACCCAGACAAGGGTTAAAGGGGAGTGGTATTTCTAACCCCTCTGTAGCCAATGATTGTGTAGAGAGTTACTTTTAAACACCCACTTGTAAATACACAGCAGGTCTTAGATTACGGCACACCGCCGAAACTAGTAGGGCCAGCTGTCTCTCTGTTACCGTGCTGGTATCCTTTTGGATTTTATCCTCAATAAAGTCATTTTGATTCTTCTACAATTGGAACTCTTGAATCTCTTCTTTTTTGCTCATATTTACGGACTACAAGGAGTCCGTTCACTCTCAAGAGCCCACAGAGCCTCTACTCCTATTGGTTCTTTACCTGCCGTTCAGTGTTTTCCCCTTGTGATAGCTGAAGATTTGACCGGCGCCGGAGCGATCGGATTGGATAAGCCTCACACACCCCCTTTCGGCATGTTCCAATGATGACGTCAGACGCCCAGAAGACTCGGGTAGCGCTTAGAGGAAGGTACGTCTAGTGTATAATTCCGCACAGGAGCTGCGGTTCACCGGGATGACGAAACCTGTGACCTGGAAGCTGCCATTACGTCTAGAGTGAAACTTACAAGTAAAGCTGACTATCAGTGGGGTGAGTGTAGAGGCTTATACCCTTGTTTGAATGTGAATTACTTCCACTTGCGCTGAGATAAATGGACTTGTGCTTTCCATGGGGATAATACACATTATTACACTTTAACGGCAGGTTCTTGTTTTGGAGTATTTACATAGCTACACTTTGAGTTACAGTGACTGTGAACCCTGGGGAATACTACTGTGTTATAGCCCAATCCTATTGGCTGATTGGATCAGCCAATAGGATGAAAGCTCAATCCTATTGGCTGATTGCAACAGCCAAAAGGATTTTTTCAACCTTAATTCCGATTGGCTGATAGAATTCTATCAGCCAATCGGAATCTAAGGGACGCCATCTTGGATGACGTCATTTAAAGGAACCTTCATTCGGAAGAAGACATCGTAAGAAGAGGATGCTCCACGCTGGATGTCTTGAAGATGGAGCTCCGCGCTGCATGTCTAGAAGATGCCGTCTGGGTGAAGACTTCTGCGGGCTTGGATGAAGACTTCGGCCGCTTGGATGGAGCAGCGGGATAGGGGTTAATACTTTTATTTTGTTGCGGCGGGGTCCAGGAGTGGCGGGATAGGGATTAAACATTTTAGTATAGTGGCAGTGTTTAGTGACAGGGTATAAATAAAGCTGGGGAAAAGCCGAATAGCAGCGAGATCGATGACTGCTAGTTAACAACAGTCCGCTGCTCATCGCCCCGTAATTGCTGTGCGGCTTTTTGACAGCTTTTTTGTTAAATATGGAGAGCGTATTCAGGTTTGCGGCCTCAATGTTAGGCGATGTCAGGCGAGCGTATTGGTGCCATCGAATGCAAGTAAGTTGACAGCTTGATAAGTAGGCCTCTATATGGTTTTCAGAGGTAGAGCTATGTTTTCTATTGGTGTACAACAAGCGTCCATAAAAATAAATGATGGGTCACAGTTAGTTGTTGAATTTCTTTATGAATAAGCCTAACAATGCGTGTATAGGTGGACTCATGTTGTAGCAAAATAAATAAATCTACAGTACATGCTAATATTTTTGTGTTATAAAAAGATTCAAATGCTGTTACAGAGCCGTGATTACTGAAAGGAGTATAAAACCATTTAACAGGATTTGCATGGATGTAAAATTGCTTTGGCCCTGGGGGACTTTTAAAGTGTGTGAGCTGGCAATGAACCTTATTTCCTTTCAAGTAAAGTGCTGAGGAAAAATCTGTCACCTGAGGCCTTGTCTGTGTGAGAAACTGACAGTGACAACTTATAGATGTCCCTAATGCACTGAGCCCCGATGTATGTCAGGTTCCCAAGCAGACAGTAATCCTAATGCACTGAGCCCCGATGTATGACAGGTTCCCAAGCAGACAGTAATCCTAATGCACTG
>NC_069509.1:73949565-74052065 GCF_027579735.1 Bombina bombina
TTAAATTCCAATTATTTATCTCTTTTTCCATTTTTGCATTTATTAGTGTGGATTGTTTTATGGAATTTTTGTTTTAATTAATTTGTTTTATAAAAAATTTAAGATGTTTATGTAAGAGCAGAACTCTTATTAGAATGTTTATTTTTTTTTGAGTTGCAATGTTATGAGAAGTGTCTTTTGTTCCGCAAGATATTTGTTTTACTAACGGATATTATTGAATCTAGGGCATTGTCAGTTCTGCTAAAAAAAAAAATTCCCAGAAGAGCGAATACTGAAAATTAATAATAGGATCAATATTTACTTTAATGTCTTTGGTATCTTAAGATATGTATTATTAATAAACACATTACCAGACGCAGTGCCACCCTTTAGCATTTGTGGGGCCCTGGGCGAGACAAATTTGTGGAACCCCTAAGCACAGCACCCTTATTCCTCTACTCCTGTATACCCTTCCCCCTGTATGGCCAACCCTGTTCCAATATTCAGTGTTACCTATATAAAGAATAACACCATATATTACACATCCTGATACCATAAACAATTCTTCATAAACTAAATGCAGGATGTACATTGCACTCTCATATACCCTCATTGTGGGGCCCCCCAAAGCATGGGGCTCGGGGGGGGGGTGCCCCTCTCACCCTACCCAAAGGGCAGGCCTGACCAGATGTCCTAACTGTTCCTATTTTAGATGGACAGTCCCTAATTCTGAGCTCTGTCCGTCTGAAACAGACATATGTCTCTATTTGAAGAATGTCCTTTAGCCCCACCCCCAGACTGCTCAGATATGCCCATAAACCACCAGACAGCCCATCAAGCAGCCAGATACGCCCATGATCCCACCCCAGTGCCAATGCCCCACCCACAAAACATCTCTGGTTTCCCTTAAAGGGACAGTCATGTCCAAAAAAACTTTCATGTTTCAAATAGGGCATGTAATTTTAAACTTTCCAATTTACTTTTATCACCAATTTTGCTTTGTTCTCTTGGTATTCTTGGTTGAAAGCAAAACCTAGGAGGTTTATATGCTAATTTCTGAGACCTTGAAGGCCGCCTCTAATCTAAATAGTTTTCACCACTAGAGGGCATTAGTTCACGTGTTTCATATAGATAACATTGAGCTCATGCATGTGGATTTACCATGGAAACAGCTCTGATTGGCTAAAATGCAAGTCTGTCAAAAGAACTGAAATAAAGGGGCAGTCTGCTGAGGCTTAGATACAAGGTAATTACAGAGGTAAAACGTGTATAATTATAACTGTGTTGGTTATGCAAAACTGGGGAATTGATAATTAAGGGATTATCTATCTTTTAAAACAACAAAAATTCTGGTTTTGACTGTCCCTTTAATCTCCTGAGTCCCTAATACCTAGTCACAAATGTTGAGAGGTATGTATTACTAATGCAAATATATGAGGCATTATTATATCAGTATGTATTGTTCTGGGATTCCCACAGCAAGCAGTGAAAGGTTAACGAACAAGGAAACACATTCCAGTGAGTCTGGCATGTCTTAATAATATAGCAGGAATGCACTTAAAGGGACATTAAACCCCAACTATTTCATTCATTATTCAGCTAGAGAATACAATTTAAAAAAAACTGCTGCCATATAGTGCTGCACACATGTGCACACTTTTGAGCTTAAGTTTCTTGGTATCCTTTATTGAAGAAGCAGCAATGTACCAGTGGGAGGTAGCTGAACCCATTTATGTGCAGCCGTCAATCAGCAGGTAACTCCCAGCTCTAAACCTACCCAGGTATGCTTTTCAACAAAGGATAACAAGAGAACAAGCAAATTAAATAATAGAAGTTAATTGGAAACGTTGTTTAAATAGTATGCTCTGAATACTGAATGATTTTTGTTTGTTTCATGTCCCTTTAAATGTGTTAAAGGTTAGGCATCTGAAGTCTGGAACTTTTTGTTCTTGCAGGAACTGGAAATCCACAGATTTTAGTGTTAAATACAGGAAAAGGAGGGGTTAAATAAATATATATTGCAAAGTTTTTTTATATATATATTTACATAATTATATATGTACGTCCAGCCTTACAACCAAAACCAACCAATTGGTAAATAGTTACAAAGAATATGGGAAAGCCTTAGAACAAATCGTATATATACTTTGTCACTTAGCATAAGAATAAAAGTGAAAGTAATATACAAATTGTATACAGTTTTAAAATCCTGCAGCCTACACACCACCCTACATGAATAAAGGAATGAATACAAAGGGACATGCAAGTCAATAGTATACAGGGACACCATAAGTCTTTTGTTATATTACATTGGGGCTACAAGTCTTGCCAAAAAGTTGCCAGTTGCCCAACAGAAAAATACTGGATGACATTTAGTTGACTGGGCACTGGTGGTTGATAGGGATGAGGGTCACACAATTGCCCCTCTCCTATACTTTATATCAGATCCCTATTTTTGACCCGGCCAAATATATTTTTCCCAACTGAGTAGTGATTCTATCACTGCCAGTAATACACAAATCATTTATTTATTATTTACCCCTTTGGCTGCCAGTAACACACACAGCAGGTTTTTTTTATTTGTTATTATTTAAACGACCCCAATATTCCCATTTAAAAAAAGAAAAAACACAAAGCACAGAGCACTGATTTTACCCCAGTGGCTACACATTAAGACACACACAGACATTAACAAATAACATGCACCATACTTGGCTGTTAGGAAGTGTGTTGCTTCTTTCAAGTCCATATTTCTAATGCACAGAGGTATAGGAAGCATTAAACATTTAGTTGCAACTCAGGAGACTTTAAGGAACATTAAACACAGTAATTTGCATAATCAATAAATGCATAATAAAAAAACAACACAAACGTACTGGAGGCCGGATTATCTAAAGGTCTCTGGGCTGGTGAGATTATTACAAAATGATCACCAGTCCTTCTATTTCCCTGGTGGAATGATCTAAAGTCACTTTTTACCCTGAAAACAGGGTATCTCACTAAGGGGCATACACTGCATTTTTATATGGGGAGGAGATGCATATATTCTAAAACTACACAATAAAATTTCTATTTTAAAAATCTTACAACATTAATAATTGGACCATTCACACAAAAATACACAGAAAAAAATGTTTTGTTAAGGTGCATCAAAAATCATAACAAAATTCTTCACCAAAACTTGAATTTGATCAAAATGTAAAATTTGTATGTAAATTACACAGGAAAAATTGTAATTTAAGTACACCGGATGCGCAAAAACCCAGTGGCGTCACTAGGGTTGGTGTCACCCGGTGCGGTAAGTTATGGTGTCACCCCCCCCCCCCAGAAAGCAGACACACACAAAAACACAGGCAAACACACATACAAACACTCAGACATACTTAAAACATACTCAGATGCACACACAAACACTCAGAAACACACTCAGATACACACACAAAAACTCAGACACACACATACAAAATATGTAAACTGCACTGCATTAATTATAAAGCTCATGCCTAGAGCTGCTCCCTGGCTCAGCAGAGCATCAAATGAAAGATAAACAGAGCACTCTAAAAATAAATCACTAAAGAAAAGTTTTAGGTGCAAAAAATGAAAATTCTGCTCTCTGACTCTGTTCCAAGTCTGTCAGTGCACAGCCCCGGGCCGCGTGCCTACCGCTTCTTATGGCCAATCACCTCTGCACTCTGCCCACCCCCAGACCTCCGCCCACCCTCCTACCTGTTCAGTGTGCACTTAGTGTACCGTAACCGTAATGGTCTGGTGGGCATCATACGTGGCTCCTTCACTTTAAAGACAGTGTCAAACAGTCATGCGGTCAGGTGCCAGGCATCTCCTCATGATTTGCCAGTTCCCGTTTAGAGAGACAGCACAGCAGTGAGTGACTCCACTGCTCCACATGTCACTGAGCAGTGAGCACAGATAGGCAGGCAGGTTTAGGCTAGCAGCGCAACTTTGCAAGCCCCACGGCATGCCCACAACATTCATAGCGAAATTGGGCAGGGGAGAAGCAAAGTACAAACAAGCAAAAGCAGCCTGGAAAAACTATTTGTTGAAATTGCAGCACTGGCTCAAGGGGCAAAAAAATTGTGTGTCTACATCTTCCCCAGTCCCACCAATGTTCATAAATGCCAGCCCCTCTAATAAAAAAAAAATCTGTTCATCTCAACATTGTATTTCTTTGAATTTCAATAAAATTTAAAAAAAAAAAAAAATTTTTTTTTTTTTTTTTTTTTGGTGTCACCCCCTGGTGGGTGTCACCCGGGTGCGGCCCGCCCCCCCCCGCCCCCCCCCTAGTGACGCCACTGCAAAAACCACTTAGAAATCCGAACTTTTAAGTACAAAATACAAAGCGTAATTGTTAGTTTTTAGTAAAATGGGCGTTCCATGGGCGTATACGAAAATTGTCTCTCTAATCCCAATGTAATTCTGTAAATATTTTCGCACTACAGATCTCACAGTTTTTTCTCGCCAATTAAAAGGTGTGAGCTTTTCTCAAAACACTCAACATACTTTTAACCCTAATATACAACCACATGCATACATAAATATAGGTGGTTGTAAGATGCTATACACAGAAAGCAGCATAATGTGATTTATATTGACTACAGGATTTCATTTTTAAAATGCGCAGTCTGCTCACTTTGTTTCACAGTCCAAAGTGTCCCTTTCCAGCGAGCTCCATTACTTTCAATAGGAGACGTCTCGCCAATTACAGGGACTGCTCCTTTTTTACGGTAATTCCACCAGGGCGGCACCTGCGAGGGTCGGCGAGAACAAAACATCTGAAAATGCGAGGTTTAGATCATTGGGCCGGGCCCTTAGTCTTAACTCAAGTCGCTTTTTTCTGACAAATTTCAAAGTTGTCAATTTTCCTTTGCCCTGTATCATGTGATAGCCGTTAGCCAATCACAAAATGCATAGACTGTGAATTATTGCACATGCTCAATAGGAGCTGGTGCCTCGGAAAATGTGCATATAAAAATAATTGTGCACATTTTGATAATGGAAGTGAATTGAAAAGATGTTTACAATTGTGTGCTCTATCTGAATCAAGAAAGTTTAATTTTGACTTTACTGTTCCTTTAAAAAAATGGACATTTAAAGTGACAGTCAAGTCCAAAAAAAACTTTCATGATTCAAATAGGGCATGTAATTTTAAACAACTTTCCAGTTTACTTTTATCACCAAATTTGCTTTGTTCTCTCGGAAGTCTTAGTTGTAAAGCTAAACCTAGGTAAGGTCATATGATAATTTCTTAAACCTTGAAGGCCGTCTCTAATCTGAATGCATTTTGACAGTTTTTCACCACTAGAGGGCGTTAGTTCATGAGTGTCATATAGATAACATCGAGCTAACGCACGTAAAGTTACCTAGAAGTCAGCACTGATTGGCTAAAATGCAAGTCTGTCAAAAGAACTGAAATAAGGGGGCAGTTTGCAGAGGCTTAGATACAAAGTAATCACAGAGGTAAAAAGTGTATTAAAGGACCAGTCAACACATTAGATTTGCATAATCAACAAATGCAAGATAACAAGACAATGCAATAGCACTTAGTCTGAACTTCAAATGAGTAGTAGATTTCTTTATAACAAATTTCAAAGTTATGTATATTTCCCCTCCCCTTGTACCATGTGATAGCAATCAGCCAATCACAAATGCATATACGTATAGTCTGTGAATTCTTGCACATGCTCAGTAGGATCTGGTGACTCAAAAATTGTAAATATAAAAGACTGTGCACATTTTTTTTAATGGAAGTAAATTGGAAAGTTGTTTAAAATTACATGCTGTATCTGAATCATGAACATTTAATTTAACCTGAGTGTCCCTTTAATATAACTGTGTTGGTTATGCAAAACTGGGGAATGGGTAATAAGGGGATTATCTATCTTTTCAAATAATAAAAATTCTTGTAGTGTCTAGTATTTTTGTATAGATTTTATCGGACAGCCTGCTAAAATAATGTACTGTCTGGTTTCATTCTGGACAACCCTATTTTCCCAGGACAATCCTAGTTTTAATGAGACTAAAATCTTTGATCTTCTTAAGAGTATGTGTTTATTTGTATATTGTGGCATCTGTGGGAGTCTGCCGCACTTTATAATATATATTAGGGATGTGCATTTGTTTCGTTATGAATTGACATTTGTAAGAAAAATGCGGATATTCCGAATGGATGCACTAATTTAAAGAATATAATTCATAAAGCCGCACTAATCCTCTTCTTCTTCATAGATTACGGGCAGTGTTAATGCTCCTTTTAGCGCAGTTTCCCTGCACATTACAGGTACATTAGCACGGATCCCTTCTCCTTTAGCACAGGCGGGTTGGGGGAGGCAGGGTCGAGCTAATAGGAGAATTAGGCCCTGGACTCTGTGAAGAAGGGTCAGATATGCGACCCCCCCCCACTGCACTAAAGGATAAGGGATCCGCTGTGCTAATGTACCTGCAGCACACTGGGGGGCCGCACTAATAACAGCATAAGTGTGGCCTGGGAGTCTATGAAGATGGAGTGGATTAGCGCTACTGGTAAGTATCAAGGTGAACTGAGTAGAGAACCTTCACATTCATTTTAATGAAAACTAATGTTAATGTTAAGGAATATTCAGTATTACCGAATAGTGCAGCACACGAATATTCTAAAAAACGAATTTTTCTGAATATTTATTCCGAATGATTAATCCGAAATAAATTATTCAGAATACGATTTTATAAATACCATGCTGAGCAAAATAGCATGTCCCCTTTAAATGATCTCTCTAACTGATAAATCCCCTTGCTCAGAACCATGTGACATGACGCAGACAATTACAAGGTGCATAAAATGCTTAGCTATTGCCTCATTGTTTTAAAGACTTTAATTGTCACAAGGAATGCACATGCTCAACCAAGGCCTGGTATTTAATTATTCTAATGAGGAGATATTTTCACAGGTTCTTCAGGTTTGAAGAGAGCTCAGCAATTTACTTGTTTACAATAATTCATTAGAATTTATTTATTTATTTTTTCTAGTCTTGATCCAGGATGCTAATTAAGGTAAATTACGTGTCTGTCCTGCCAGGTGCAAGCAAAATAGTTTAGCACATGACAACAATGCTTACATCAGCCTTGGTCAGAATGTCTGTTTAGAGTTTAATGGGGTATTTCACAGATGACCAGCTAACTTTGAAAAATATTTCAAAGTGGGTGTATTTTGGCCCAGGTCAAACATGGTAGTGCCTAGGGCAGCAAGATTTGCTTGCAGCAAAACATTACATGGGATAATTATATGGTATGATACCTTCTCAATGCTATGTTCTCCAAAAGATTAAATTTATTATTATTTATTCATTTATAAAGCACCAATATATGCCGGAGCGCTATCCAGGGTTACAATTGATTTAAGTAATACAATACAAAATTTGTAAGAGGCAAGACGAAATTTGACAAACAAATACATGAGTGATTTAGGGTCTTATTGCTGTGGGAAGTTACAATCTAGAAGGGTAGGAGGGTGAGAAACAGGAGGCGTAGACTGCAAGGGTGAAAATGATGTTAATACAGAGTTGGATGAATACAAATATTAGATAAGTGGAATTAATTTGTTTTGAGTTGGGTGGTAAGTTTCCCTGACCAAAAATGTATTTAGGGAGCGTTTACAAGAAGGCAGAGTAGGGGGTGTGGCCTAAAAAAGTGACTGTGGACGGTCGCACCTTCTTAGTGCTCCTGCTGAATATCCAACAATCTGTCGGTGTAGGATAAATACTACAGTGAATTTGAATATAAAACGACCAGTGTTACTGGAATACCGGACAGAATGATTAAATCTAAGAAATTCATTGTATTTCTGAAGCCGGAACACGGGATCGGACATATAAAGCTTGGAGCGGCGGCTCACGACAGGCAGCGCTAGCCCCCTCGGTATACCGAGGTACATTGCCAGAGCTAGGGATAATGACATACTACCTTTCCACACTTGCAGCATTGTAGAGCATACAGGCTCTTATTTAAGTAGAAAACCTTTGATCACCATGTAATTCATTACTGCGCAACAAACATGGCTGCCGAAAGAGAACCTAATCATCTATCTCGCATAGATCACATTTTGGAAAAAATAGAACATCGTTTTATGGATCTCATACACAGAGCTCCATGGGATATCCTGACTAATCTGCAAGTGATATACCTGAAACCAGAGAATACATCGAGAGACTTGGAGGTGACATCGTTGGAGGTTGGTGCCATGGAAAAGAGCGCTCCCGCGGCACCTCCTCAGCAGAATAGGGTCAAGAGCAAAGCTTATACAGCGACATCTCTACAACTGCTACTTCGTAGGGCACTATCCCAGCTGAATAACAGACTACCAATGCTTGACGTGCAACAAAAGACCACCAACTCCATTTCGACCCTCAATGCTGATTCATCACCAAACCATGTACACGTGGACACAGCAAGCTTCACAGCGGCCAAAATAAGGTTTGTGAAGCCCATCACTTTAATCCTCCCTGTTAGACAGGTCCAAACTGACAGAAATGCTCCTTCGGGAGAATAGAGGAGACTCCCAGACCATCCTGTCTATGGGTAATATACCATATGAAATGGGTATTTTTATGAAGATTTTACTGTATAGTCTTCTAAAATACTGGACTGTTCTGTTAAATTACTGGACACCTGGCAACCTCAAGTGTATGACACCTTCATATGTCCCTGGTCAACATGGGTTTGTGTTATTTTTTGTTTTGCTTTTAGTAAAATGTACCCATTATGATTTTTTGAAGCCCCACATATTTGCCACCCTAGTGCTATACCTTGCCACCCTAGTGCTATACCTAGTTCACTATAAGTCTATTGTACTGTCCTACATTTGTAGCAGAACAATCTATATATGGTAATGATAGGTTTATTGTTCTACAGACATTGAATAATCAGATGGAAAAATGTAAGAAATGTAGATATGACATCACAACAATAAGAACCTTTTACTAAATAGATTTTAATGGTGAAGTAATGAGTAGTGAACTAATGGCATTCTTAATTAAGATGAAAAAGAAACATTTGGAAAGAGAACAACAATTAACTCATCAGTTATTAAATGGCTATAACACATATCCTATGTGTATATATATATATATATATATATATATATATATATATATATATATATATATATATATATATATATATATATATATATATATATATATATATATATATATATATATATATATATATATATATATACATACAGTATATAAAATCAAAAAAGGTAGGACCCAGATCAGAATAGTAAAGATTCAAGTTGTAACAGGACATACACAACAAAGTGTGGAAGGGCAACTGTGGAGGAACTGACGTGTTTCGCGCATGCTCAGACGCGCTTCATCAGAGATAACAGGTGTTCCCCAGGGAGTTCCTTAAAAAAGAACAATAGCCAATCAAAATACAGAGAACATGTAGTTTGTTAACAATTGTATCATCATTGTTACATTACATGTTGGACGCTATGATAGCCTCACTGGTACACTAAAGTAGAAATGAAGAAGTGATAATAATAAGGACATTAAGATTAGGAGTATCATGCACAGTGACAGTGGAAAATAAAATAAATAGGATTAAAATTAAATGGGATTTAGTAAAGGTAAAAATAAAAATTGTTTTATGTTTTTAACTGTCATATGGGGTAAGCTGCTTAATAAATGAGTATATATCACAATGGTTGTGATAGTGTTCTATAAAGGGTGTTCCTAAGTTCATAGTAGATGAGAAATAAACTATAATGAGTAAATCAGGAACAAGCAGCAAAAGGCATATACGGGATCTAAATAAAGGTAATAGATAAAATAACGAGACTAAGCTAAAGAGAATTGCGGTAATAATACTAGGGGACCACTCATTCAGAGTGGTAAATCTGAACTATGGGAAGGAGCACAGAAGGATATGTCTGGAGTGGGGAGAGGGAAGGCCAACATCTACTTGCAGTATATATATATATATACATAGGAGTTAATCGGTGAACAGGTCAATGTCATATCTCTTGTTGGTGCCTTTTGGATATATAGTCTGCAGCACAAATATCCAAAATGCCTCTCTTCTTAGAAGTTTAGCCATTCGATCACCTCTTCTAATATCCCTGTTGATAAATGCTATACCCACAAATGTAAAAAGATTTTTTTACATGATCCCCATGTGAACGGAGATGTTTTGCCACAGGGGTCTTTGGTATCTTATCATCCAGTGATAGCAAGTGCTCCCTTATCCTGTCTTTCAAAGGGTGGGAGGTAATCCCCACATATTGTAGGGAGCAATGCTGGCATGTGATGAGATATACCACAAACTCAGTGGTGCAGTCTATTTTGCTATTTATCTTGTAAGTCTTCCATGTCTGTGAGGACCTGAATTCTCGTGTTTTATTGGTGTAAGAGCACTCTTAAAAATGTGGCCACATTTGAAGAAACCTTTGGCTCCTGTGAGCCAATGTGTGGGAGGAGGTTTTTTTTGCTTTCGTACTTTGTCTCCTATTGTTGGTGCTTTTTTTGCTACACACTTAATTCATTTTTTGGTGATAGTCTTAAGTTGTATATTTGCATGGAGTAAAGGTAAATATTTGTGTACTATGTCAGAAATGTTGTGATACTGTCTGCTGTATTGGGTAGAGAAAATTACTATGTCCTGCAAGTGAGGGGATAGTTGACCTCTTGGTTTTCCTGTAAAAAGGTTCTGCCTGTCCATACTCTCTATCTCTTTCAAAGTTCTGATTAGGGACTTTTTCTTATAACCCGTTTGTTGCAGTCGTTCCACTAGGGAATTGGCCTTTGTTCTGTATTCGTCTATGGTTGTACAGTTTCTGCGGGCTCTAATTAATTGGCCCTTGGGGATGCCTCTTTTAATATGTTTTACATGACAAGAGTCTGACCTGAGGATGGTATTGCGGGCTAGGGGTTTTCTATAGACAGTCGTGTGGATCTGATTATGCCTGTTTATACATAGGGATAGGTCCAAGTAGGTAATTAAAGTATCATTTAAAGTGTGTGTGAACCTGAGATTGTAATAGTTGGTATTGAGATATTCTGCAAATGAATGGACAGAATGTCCATTATTGTCATTCCAGATGATAATTAAATCATCAATGTAGCGGCCGTACAGAATTATGTTGTCTCTGAAGGGAAAGTCATCCACAAAGATGCAGTTCAACTCCATCCAGTCCGTGTTTAAGTTGGCATATGCCGGGGCAAACTTTGCCCCCATGGCTGTGCTGCACCTCTGTAGGAAAAACTCCCCTCCAAAGACAAAATAATTATGGGTAAGAAGAAATCTCGTTACTGAGACCAGGAAGCAAATATACTTGTCAGTTTGGTCAGTGAATCTCCTGGTCATGTCTTTTATTAAAGAATATTTTCTTCTTTGTGAAGAACATTGGAATGCAAAATATGCAAAGCAGGCAGTCCCCTGGGAGCCAATCAGCGCAGTCGGAGTCATGTAATTGCAGTGACGATCATGTGACGTCCTGTCTGCACTGATGTTTACACTCCAAACATGGACAATTGCCTCCATCCTAAAGGGGTTAAGGGTATTCCCAACCTCCCTCTAGTTATGGGTGCCGCCATGTTGAAATCTATCTTTCACTGCATTCCAGTACTGAAGTGATTACACATGTGCAGCAGCTCTCGTTCAGATACCTGCAGTGAAACCTAGGTTTAAAAATGGTGGCAACTGTGATTAGAGGGAGGTGCATGAAATGTGTTCGTTCAGTGTTTAATGTCTCTTTAATCTGTTAAAATTAATATATTGAAAGAGGGCAGATAAAGGAGGGCTAGGATTAAAAAAGTTTACGTGAAAAACTAAAGAATAAAAAATAAATAAGGATAATATTGGAAAGTATTTCTCTATAGCAGAGTTGTCCTAAACCTAAAGACACAGGGACCACAATGCATTGCTCCCATATTGGGCCCAATGGTCTAAAGCTCTCCTCTCAGGCAAGATAATCTAAGGTCTCTCGTCAGTATGGCGATGTCGCTCAAAGAATTTTAGAAGCACAAACTTTACCTTGAAAGCTTTTTATTTCACTATTCATGGTTCTGTACATGAAGGAGAGACTCCTATATTGCAATATAAGATAAAAAAATAAAAATAAAGATTTAATGTGATTTTTCTCCAAGGCAGGGAGTTTTGATTATCTGTCTCTCACTACCCTAAATCTGCAGCCAGTCCTGTTTCATAAACATATTGAGGTGGTTTTGAGATTTGGATGCAGTCATTCCATTTTTAAAAGTGCCATAAAACAGGTTGAGATCTGTGCATATCCTAAAAGGGCTAATTAAGTAAACATATTTTGCATAAACATTTTTTTTTAAATTGATGGCAAGTATTATAAAATAATTTTCAAAAATAATCAAAATAACTTACATAACCATGCTGTCTGGAGTAGTCTGCTCCCCCCCCCCCTTATCAGTGTTTAGACACAGGCATTGTATTTCAACTGAGTTCACAGCTGCTAATTTGCTTCTAGGCAAGCTCCAGCAGATAATCACTGTGCACTTCTGCATTCTACCAAAGCAATGGTAGATATAGATACAACCATAAAAGCAAATGTGTGTGGGGCGTTAGAACTGTACAATTCTGAAACTTAAAAGAAAGGGTTAAAGGCGAGGTACTGCCGTATATATTTGCAGGTAAAGTAATTAAAGTACATATTATATTTTGTCTCTATCTCAACTTGTTTTATGTCCCTTTAAAGAACTGCTTATTTATGTAGAAGTATGTTTTGTTTATATTGAGTGACTAAATGTACAAACCTGCCAACTGTCCCTATTTAAGAGGGACAGTCCCTAATTCTGAGCTCTGTCATGCTGTCCCTCTGAGACAGTTATATGTCCTGATTTACAGAATCTCCCTAAGCCCTGTCCATAGATAACCCAGGTATGCCCATTAATCGCCCATCCACACATCAGCTGATCATCAAGAAATGCCCATGACCTGCTCACTCTCACCTGTTACTATGGATGGAAAAATGTTTTGCAACATTTGAAATTTTAAACAACTTTTAACACATTCGTTCATTCATTTCAAATTTCGAATGTTTGTACAACATTCTAACATTCGTTTACTGTAATAGTATTTCTAATGTTCTCTTTAAATGTAATAGTCTAATTATGCAATATTTGAAATAGAAACATTAAAATTGATATATTTGTATCTATTATTATGTACCAATTTACTAAATTCCCTACCACTTGAACTATTGAACTTCTGAATAGTATTTGTTAAATTAATGGGGATTCAATCTAATTATGAACATTCAAAAACAAAAGTAACATTCATAAATCGGAAATATGATTACTGAATTTTAATGTATTTTCATTCTTATCAACATTTGATTGTCCAAAACGAATTTCAGCAGGACTATTTGTTCTACCAAATAAATTACACTTTCAGCACATTTGTGCATCCCTACCTGTGACCCCAGCCCTCCCTATACGGCTTTCACCACAAAACAACAACAACAGTTCGTTCTCAAGCGCCTAAGTCCTTAAAGGGACACTGAACCCAATTTTTTTTCTTTTGTGATTCAGATAGAACATGCAATTTTATGCAACTTTCTAATTTACTCCTATTAGCAATTTTTCTTCATTCTCTTGCTTTCTTTATTTTAAAAAGAAGGCATCTAAGCTATTTTTTTGTTTCAGACCCATGGAAAGCACTTGTTTATTAGTGGGTGAATTTATCCACCAATCAACAAGAACAACCAAGTATGTTCACCAAAAATGGGCCGGCATCTAAACTTACATTCTTGCATTTCAAATAAAGATACCAAGAGAATGAAGATAATTTGATAATAGGAGTAAATTAGAAAGTTGCTTAAAATTGCATGCTCTATCTGAATCACAAAAGAAAAAAATTGGGTTCAGTCTCCCTTTAATAATAGCCTCAAATGTTGGGAGCTCTAAAATTTGTTCACCACCCTCAAGAAAAAATATTCTAGTGTAGCCGGTATTGATCGGTTCAAATCCCTTCTTGAATTTTGTGGACTGGTTCTGATTTTGGAGCTCTGTCTCACTGTCAATTCTTTTGCGCCTCTTCCTTTACCACCTTGATCACGTGCACACACTCTCAGGGTGCATACTGCAATGTCGCTGGCATCTGGACCTAAGTTTTCTAGCTGTCCCGGGGAGGTGGCCTTTTCCCCAAAACTCTATCATAGATTATACACTAGGTCACACCTAATCTTGCTCTAAGCCCTGCCATGCATATTTTTTCACAAAAGCTATCCCAGTTTGTTTTCTTTTACTCTGTTTATAGCAGTTACACATATAACAGTAATTTTAAATCCTTGTGTGTCAATAGTAGCAGTGATTTATCCTTTTGTTGCCAGAACTTCATAGAGAATATTTATTTAGTTGCAGCTCATGAAAGCTAAAAAATGGATGCTTTAGCGCCCAGTATTTGTGCATAGATTTTACTGGGCAGCTGGTTAAAATACTGGAGTAGATGTGCGTGCAAACTATGCCCATATATTACACAGGTTATGTCCACAGCAAAGTTTATTACTAAACCAATTATATATGTTTACTAGAAGCATTTTTATAAATAGAAATGTATTGCAAAAATGCTTAAAATCCCATTTGAAATGCCCTACTGTACATATTAAGTCTGTACAGTTTGGAATGTCCATTTCTTTTTTGTACAAACTAGAAAGTCAAAATCAGACAGCCACATCATTCTTATCTAGCATCAACATTTATGCTTTAGGCATTCTTATCAGCTTTAATGAAGTATTAATCATATACCGATTGCAAATATTATGTGATGGTTTGATAAGGCTGATAAGCCTGGAACTATGTGTCCATGGGAAATTTAAAAGGGATAAATAAACACAAAATCATTGTTAGAAATAACAAAGATTATGTATAGATGTATTTTTATTTATTATACTAGTGTTTAACCCCTTCACTACCAGGAATTTCAGAGAAAAATGACCAAAATACCAGAGAATTTAGAGCATTTTTGCTATCACTCTTTTTAAACAGAAATAGAGCCTTTTTTGAATTTACCTATGAAAACAATGTATATATTTTAAAGTAGACAACCCAAGGTATTGATCTAGGCCCATTTTGGTATATTTGATGTCACTATTTGGCCGCCAAATACGATCATATAAAAACAAAGAATTGTTAACTTTTTTTGCAAACTTTGGGTTTCTCAATGAAATTGTTTACACACAACTATTGCAGTCAAAAGACAAATGGCTGTAAAACTTCTCTGGGGTCCCTTTCGTTCAGAAATAGCAGACATACATGGCTTTGTCATTGCTTTTTGGCAATTAGAAAGCCGCTAATTTCAGCTACACAAAACACTTGAAATGCATGGCAGTGAAGGGGTAATCATGTTTCCTGTAGTGTAGAGATTACCCTCCTACCTGGCACCTCCCACACTCTGATCCCTACCTGATCCCTCCCAAACAGCTCTCATCCCCATTTCCACTTACTGGTCCCCACCATCTTTGGTACTGGCAGATAGTTTGCTAGTATCCAGTTGATGGATTTTTTTCTTTAAATATAAATATATATATATATAAAATTTCTGTAGTTCAGGGAACCCTCCTAAACAACCCATCTCCCTTTTCCCCCTCCCCTAAACATCTCTCTAACCCTCCACCCTCCCACTAATCCCTGCTAGTCTGCCAGTAACAAATTATATGTATTTTCAACTTATTAATTTTATTTTGTGTTCTGTAGTGGACTTTCGGCACCCTCCTCCTCCAAGATCAGTTCTTTTTTTGCAGTTTAGGTTCCCCCCTCCATCCCATCTCTAAAAAAAATTCTGCAAAGTAGCTAACCCCGCCCATCCGCAACTTCATTTAACCGCTCAGTATCCTATCGGTTTCCTATGTGAGACGTACCAGTGTGCTTGTTGTCAGTGTGCATCACTCGGTCAGTCCCAGAGCTGTTCCCAGATTGGACTGTAATCAAAAGTGTATGGTATGTCTATTGGATTTGATTCTTAATAATAATCGTCATGGCAATATTTAATATGACCGGATTCAAAAGTACCCCTTGACTAAAATCGACGCATGCACCAAACACGGCAACGTGTAGGATAAAAATGTTTACTGTGATCACAGGCAGATGACGTGCTGGTGACGAAATAGGGAAGTGGCAGGCAGACATTTTTAAATGACACAGGAGCAAATCGTAAGTCTTTTTACTTTAAAATGATTTATAGGAAAAAATTGAGCTACATTTGGTAAATAATAATCGGCTGAAACTTAATATATAAATATATATATATATATATATCACTCAGAACCTATTTTAGGTTGACTATCCCTTTAGCCCCTCTCAAGGACTGACAAGTACATCACACATGGACAGATCTCACCATTGCAAACAGTAGCAGAGAGAGAAATAAGTCAGTCAGCCACTCTGTACAGCAGACCAGGTGATATTTACACAATATTTTTTTCTGCATTAAGACACTGACCCAGCTATTGCAATAAATAACCACCAGATTTATGTCCTCAACATAACCTTTTACCACGGTAAACAATAGTTTTTTGGACGTGTGCCACATGGCTATAACATGTCACACAGGGAAAATATTATAAAAGCAAGCAAATGCAAGAGATGCTGAGTGAAAAATTAGGCTAACACATAACATTACCTTATATAAGATATAGCTGCCTCATTTACAGACACCTTGAGGGCCAGGCAAGAAGAACAATCCATTCTTTTACCCATGCCTAGATGTTTTCTGGACCATCACATTTCATATAAAGAATATTATGTATATACAGTATATCAACAATCCAGACCTATTTTCTAAGAAAGTAATTAATTTCCCTGAAGAGCAAAGCAATACATTAAAATAAAAAAACTACTCTGTATATTGCATGAAAATTTATCGTATTTCATACTGGAATAATTTATGGTGTATAGCACACAAAAACAGTTATTTCCTTCCATAAGGCAGGGAGAGTCCACAACTTCATTCCTTACTGTTGGGAAATACAACACCTGGCCACCAGGAGGAGGCAAAGACACCCCAGCCAAAGGCTTAAATATCTCTCCCACTTCCCCTATCCCCCAGTCATTCTTTGCCTTTCGTCACTATCGGAGGTGGCAGAGAAGTCCTGTAATGGGTATGTTTCCTTCAAGAGAGGACTGGAGTTTTAAGTAATCCTGTCAACCTCTCAGTGAGAGTATTGATGAAAGTTAGAATCTGGAGATGCAGGGAAAGTTTTTCTGCGAACCCATCCAGACTGTCGCTAACAGCTCCTGAGCAATCAGTGTTGATGAGTTTCACTGCTTGCTGCTACACACTCAAGTCCATGTCAGAAGCTCTCCTGCAAGACTGTCACACTTGAGAGGCTGTGCCTGTTCCACAGCATGGATCCTGGAGGGTAAGACCGTTTTTTATATATACACACTTTAAAACTCTATACAGGCTCACAGTGTGGCTCCTTTATACCTCGATAGGATCAAGGTTTAATATCTCCTTTAGGGAGATTATTTGAACAGCTTGGGGATTTATATCTGCTTAAAGTGAGAGTTTTTTTGGGCTCATAGACTGTGTGTTTTTTGGCTTGGAACAAACAGGTTTCACTTTCGTTTTTGAAGTGTTGCGCAGCGCATAATAGCTTAGCACCCTTTTTCATAGCAGGGGATCACAGATCAGAGACGTTGCAAGCTAACTTTGGCATGTCTTGCCCTCCAGGCCTCCTCGAGACCCTCAGTGGCTCAGTGTATGGAGGTAATCGGAATCATGGTGTCCTGCATGGACATCATTTCTTTTGCCAGATTCCATCTCAGACCCTATCTCAACAGATCGTGCTGGACAGCCTGTCGAGTAACTCGCTCCTGGTGGCTCTGTCTAGATCATCTGTCCCAAGGCACGTGCTTTTTGAGACCGTCATGGGAGATTGTGACTACAGACGCAAGCCTTTCCAGCTGGGGAGCCGTTTGGGGTGCCAAAAAGGCACAAGGTCTGTAGACTCAGGAGGAGTCCTCCCTTCCGATCAATATTTTGGAACTCTGGGCAATCTTCAATGCCTTGAAGGCTTCGCCCCTTCTGGGTTCGCCCCAGTTTATCAGATTCCAATCAGACAATATAAACTCGGTTGCATATATCAACCATTAGGGGGGAACGAGAAGTTCTTTGGTGATGAGAGCAGTATCTCAGATACTAGAGTGGACGGAGACTTGCAAATGTCTGTGGGTGTGGACAACTGGGAAGCGAACTTCCTCAGCAGGCAATCCTTTCATCCAGGTGAATGGTCTCTTCACCCCGAGGTCTTTGCAGAGGTATGCAGCGAGTGGGGGATGCCGGATATAGATCACATGCGATCCCACCTCAATACCAAGCTACCCAGGTACAGGTTGAGGGATACTTAGGTGGAACTGATAGATGCCCTATCAGTACCATGGAGGTTCAGAAGTCCACGTAACCGGGTGCAGTCTCTTTCACTTGCTAAGATCCTGCTGCAGATATCATTCCTGAGGCACGCTAAACTATGGTTCCTCCCTAAGTTGGTGTTGAATCAAAACATTAATCAAGAAATTGTTGTTCCTTCCTTGTGTCCTAATCTTTCTTCAGCAAAGAAACGTTTGCTTCATAATCTAGATGTGGTCCGTGCCTTGATGTTCTATCTTCAGGCTACTAAGGAATTCAGACAATCTTCCTCTTTGTTTGTGATCTATACAGGGAAGCGTAAGGGGCAGAAGGCTACTACGACTTCTCTATCTTTCTGGTTTAGGAGTGTCATCCACTTAGCTTATGAGACAGCGGGACGACAGCCTCCTAAGAGGATAATGGTTCATTCCACAAGAGTAGTGGCTTCTTCGTGGGCTTTTAAGAACAAAGCCTCAGTGGATCAGATTTGTAAGGCAGCTACCTAGTCTTCCTTACACACTTTTTCTACATTTTACAAGTCTGATGTGTTTGCTTTGGCTGAAGCAGCTTTCGGGAGAAAAGTTTTGAAGGCGGTGGTGCCCTCAGAATAGGGTCCGCCTCTTTTTTCTGTTCCCTCCCGTTATTCATTCAGTGTCCTCTGGAGCTTGGGTATAGTTTTCCCAACGGTTAGGAATTAAGTCGTGGACATGCTTACCAGATAAATTCCTTTCCTTCCTGGCAGGGAGAGTCCACGACCCCGTCTGTAATTTATTTTTGTTGATGAGCAGCTCCCTTTTTATATTATTTCTTCTGGCACCTTTTATACCCTGATGTTTCTTCTACTTTTTCTTGTTCCCTCGGCAGAATGACTGGGGGATAGGGGAAGTGGGAGGGATATTTAAGCCTTTAGCTGGGGTGTCTTTGCCTCCTCCTGGTGGCCAGGTGTTGTATTTCCCAACAGTAAGGAATGAAGTTGTGGACTCTCCCTGCCAGGAAGGAAAGGAATTTATATGGTAAGCATACATTATGTTTTATTACTCTATGTAGCATTTTTTCCCTCATAATTACATAAAATTAAAATGAAACTGCCTGTAATGTCCTCATGTAGCACTCAAAAGGAAACAACAATTTAATCTTACCCGTCAAAACCAAACAAACCACCCCCCACACTCGGCACTAGCACTAAGCGCTCGCTCACGGCTCTCCACACTGCTCTTTTGCTTCACACCCGTCCTACTCCTCACTGTGCCTCCGGTGCTGGCCCGCATCCTTCAGCAGTCACCACCCTCTTATTTATGCAAAGTGCTGATTGATTAGAGAATAATTGTATAATTATAGATTGTTGCATGCTAACTGCCTCCTGAGTTCCCGGGCAAAAAAACTGCAGCCAAAAAAGAAAATAATAATAACGGCAACGTTTTAAACAAATATAGTTGGCACCAGCGTGGGGCCCCCTAACCACGGGGCCCTAGGCAGCTGCCTTGTTCGCCTTGCCCTAAGGCCGGCCCTGGTGATGTTCAATTGGCACATGGGGTTTAATATTGAAGAAAAATAAACTTTTTTAAACTCCATAAAGTAATAGATGTCATGTTGTAACCATATGTTCCCTAATTTTAATAACCTGTTGTCTTATATTATCACATCTGCTGTACCCAGTTAGGGACAGTAAACATTATTACTCTAAATTACAAATCTTGCAGTATTAAAGGGATATAAAACAGTATGTAATTGTAATAAAATGTATTAATTATGTGTAGTTAAAAATACTTTCATTATTTTTTTTTTGTGTCCAATTTTACTGTTACTTAATGTAATGTAATTGGAGTCACTCGTGGTAAGAATGATAAGGGATAGCTATAGAACAGGCAATAAAAGGGACTGAGCAAACAAGGTTGTGTGGAAAATACAATTATCTAACAGGGTTTCCTCAAACTCTGTTTTATTGCCTGATTTATATATGCCTTTAATTGTTGTCAACAGATAAATAGAAAATTAGTCCAAGCATGGCAGCACCCAATACGTTATAGAAACTATAGTACTTATATCTTCAATGTTTAAAGGGAAAGTGTACTCTAAAATTGTTTAACCCTTAATGTGTTTCCAATGATTTGTTATACCAGTTGCAGAGTATACAATTTAAGAAATGTATTATTTATGTTTATTTTTGTTTGTGAAATATCAGGGGGTTTCATTTACTGCCTCAAAATGGGATGAACTTGCAGTAAAATCACATCTTATTTTATTATTTTCTGTACAAACACATGCTTCTTTATATTATCTCTACCTGAAGGGAAAGTCTACAAAATAATTTGTATTGTTTTAAAAGATAGATAATCCTTTTATTACCCATTCCCCAGTTTTGCATAACCAACAGAGTTATAATAATATATTTTTTAACTCTGTGATTACCTTGTATGTAAGCCTCTACAGACAGCCCCCTGATCACATGACTTTTTATTTATTATCTATTGACTTGCATTTAGTATTGTGTTAGCTGACTCTTAAACAACTCAATGGGCATGAGCACGGTTTTTATCTATATGGCCCATATGAACTAGCAGTATCCTGTTGTGAAAAGCAAATAAAAAAGCATGTGATAAGCGGCTGCCTGAAGTGGCTTAGAAACAGGCAGAAATCTAAAAGTTTTAATGTTATAAAGTATATTAATATAACAATGTTGGTTGTGCAAAGCTGGGGAATGGGTAGTAAAGGCGTAATCTATCTTTTTAACCAATAACAATTTTAGTGTAGACTGCCCCTTTAAGTGTTCTCATGTTGTAAATAGCTCAATTTTCTATCTAAGTATTCTATTTCAGACAAAGTAAAAGTAATAACTGCTCCCACTATAGAAGGAGCTTAGCCTTAGACTAGCACATATATATTGTTTTATAACTCATGTTGCTACTCTATCTCCTGACATTTAAAGGGATATTTTTCCATTAGCACATATATTCTCTTTACAATTTATGCTGCTAATGTAGCTCCTGATTTAGGTGACATTACTATATTACAATTGGCTATATTTCAATTTAACCTTAAAGGGACAGTCAACACTAAAATTGTTATCACATGCTTTGTTATTAGCTTTTCACAGCAGGAGACTGCTAGTTCATGTGGGCGATATAGATAACACTGTGCTCATGCCCATCGGTTCTGCAAAACACAGCTAAAATGCAAGTCAAAAGATATAATAAATCAAAAGTCATGTGATCAGGGGGCTGTCAGACATTGCTTAGATACAAGATAATCACAGAGATAAAAAGTATATTAATATAACTGTGTTGGTTATGCAAAACTGGGGAATGGGTAATAAAGGGATTATCTATCTTTTAAAACAACAACAATTCTGGTGTTGACTGTTCCTTTAATTCAACAGTACACTAATTCTAGCTATAAGTATATTATAATACTGTTCTTCTTTAAAGGTGCACTAAGTTGACTGACTTGCCAAACACACTGCAGTATGGAAATATAAACATTTGTATCTGCAGGATCAGTCCTCAATGCAGGAATTTATACACAGGAGTCAGGGCCTTCCTGATCTCCATATCTATGATAATACAGTTGATGATTGGTTTAAGTCAGCAATTTGTAGTCAGCAAACTAAAAGAAAGTGTTAATATGTCAGGCTTAGATCATAATATGAATACAATTATTTCATCTGTGCAGGATTTTTTCACATTGAACTTACTTCAGCACCATGCACCCTGTTGCATGCAGACCACATTGTCTGTAACTCCTACAAAGAGGTTAACTAATAGTTAAATTCAGCTCTGGAACAACAATGCATTACTGGGAGTACTTGCTGACCCAACTGTTAACTGATCATGTGACTCGATGCAGACAGGCCTAGCATAGATTACACAGGAGGCTTATATATGTCTAGTTCAGAAATTCAGCAATCAAAATAAATGTTTTAAAAGTATAAAAGTTTTGTAGTCCATGGAAACACCCCTTGAAAAGCCTTGTGTGTATGATTATCTTATCTGTTCTGTTGTAGTCAAATAGGGACAAATTAAAAATGAGCACCTGCACAGACAAGCAATTACTGGGTGGAATGTCACTGGGTCAGTGTTCTCGGTCATACACAATGCACCAACAATTCATTTGGTGCAAATATAAAGATCACAATCTTGTACTTCTTATCAGCAGATATTGATTTCTGAATGTTGTCCGGTATTGTCAGTGTGTTTTTAAAGTGATCACAATCCCAAAATGGCTCTGTCGTTAATACCCCTCCAGCATGAAATCGTTACCTCCTGAAAATAGTACAACATCATTATTTGCCTTGTTTATCGGGCGATAACTTAACCTTTTAGTGCCGTTATGGCTTTAGCATCGTTAGGGTCACGGAATACAACATCATAGCCATTTGGCTGTCCTGAAGCCAACGGCGCTTCCTGGATGTGATCGCGGTCTGAAGGGCGTGCCTAGCGTCAGAGGAACGCCTCCTGACCCGATCGAAATTGAAATCTCGCGATCACGTGCATGATCGCAGGATTTGAATTTGAACATTGACCCTGTCATGAAAGGGTTAAAGGGATAGTCTACACTAAAATTGTTATTCTTAAACAACAAAAAAAGATAGATAATCCCTTAATTACACATTCCCCAGTTTTGCATAACCAAGACTGTTATATTATTATAATTTTTACCTCTGTGATTACCTTGTATATATGCCTCTGCAGACTTCCCCCATATTTCAGTTGTTTTGACAAACTTGCATTTTAGCTAATCAGTTCTACTGACGCATATATAAATCCACTGGAGTGAGCACAATGTTATCTATATGGAACGCATGAACTAGCACTATCTAACTGTGAAAAACTGAGATAAGAGGCAACCTTCAAGGCTTAGAAATTAGCATATGATCCTACCTAGGTTTAGCTTTCAACAAAGAATACCAAGAGAATGAAGTTAATTTGATGCTTAAAGTAAATTGGAAATTTGTTTAATATTGCATTCCCTATCTGAATCATGAAAGTTTAATTTTGACGAGACTGTCCCTTTAATATAAAAGTTAAAGACAAAGAAAATGGCCCCATTGAGGGATAAGCGATTACATCACTGGTTGAAGTGCATGCATGTTGATTGATTCCTTTTAATAGTGTGCAGAAATGATAATAAATGAAATGTGCAAGTAATCTGATACATGTGTATGTCTTTTATGAATTTTGACATTATATGTGTAGTGGGTGTGTTTGTTTGTTGAGTTAGGGATTTTACTAATTTTTATCAGTACAAAATTGCTTATTATTCATTTTTACTTTATTCGATTGAGCAGATAGCAATAATCAGTTTGGTGACATTGCTCCCTAATGTCATTAAAGGGACAGTCTAGTCAAAATTAAACTTTCATGATTCAGATATGGCATGCAACTTTAAACAACTTTCCAATTTACTTTTATCATCAAATTTGCTTTGTTCTCTTGGTATTCTCAGGGCCGGATTTACAGCCCAGGGGCGCGATCAAATATACGGCACAGGTTTTCGGCGCAAGCGCGGGAACCTGCGCCGTCTGTAATTTCACCTCGCACATCGGGGTATTACATAAACCCCGCCGGCAGTTCATAAAGTGCCGTAAGTCTGATAAACTAGCGATGTCCAGAAATGAGCGTAAATACAGATTTCTGGAGTCGCCAGTGACTTACGGCACTTAGAAACTGCCGGCGCCTAAGAAAAGTAAAGAAAATAACAAATCTCCCGTAAAAGTCTAACACGCCTTCCAAAAATAAGCCCGACACGTAAAACCCCTATATCCGCAGCCCCCCTCTCATTACTAATATTAAATGTATTAACCCCTAGACCGACAACCCCCCACAATGCAATATGCCTATTTAAACTATTAACCCCTATATCCGATATCAAACCCACACCGCAAGTAATAACTCAATTATTAACCCCTAAATCCGCCAACCCCAACATTGCAAACTACCTATTAAAACTATTAACCCCTAATCCGCCATTAACCCACAACGCAATAGACCTAATCAAGTATTAACCCCTAAACCGCCATAGCCCACAACGCAATAAACCTAACCCCTAACCTAACCCCCCCTAAATGAACTAAAATTAGCTAATTTACAAAATACTAACGTTACTCTTAAATTTAAAAAAAAACTAGCACTACTTAAAAAATAAAAATAAACTAAGTATAAATTAAAGGGGCAGTCTAATCAAAATTCTGGAGTAGACTGTCCCTTTAAGCAAGAATTACAGAAAATAATAAAATCTAAGATTACAGGAAATAATAAATAAAATTACAAAATGTTAAATAAATTACACCTAATCCCTATGAAAATAAAAAAGGCCCCCAAAAAATAAAAATACCCTAATCTAATAAACTACCAGTAGCCCTTAAAAGGACTTTTTGCAGGGCATTGCCCCAAGATAATCAGCTCTTTTGCACAAAAAATACACACAGCCGGCCCTATCAGTAATACCTGATTTGAACAGCCAATAGGATTTCAGTAGCTCTCATCCGATTGGCTGATTTGAGTTTGAAGGCTCAAATCAGCCAATAGGAATTCAAGGGACGCCATTTTTAATCGCGTACCTTGAATTCCTATTCAGTGTACGGCTGAGATCGTATGAAGAGGATCCTCCATGGCTCCGCGGTCGCCGGTCTTCAGTTCCAGAGTCGCCGCTCTTCAACTTCGCCCTCCGCTCCGCGCCTGCTGGTTCCTGGAAGAAGAAAGAAGAGGTCGCCGCTTGGAAGAAGACTTCACTGCCTGGGACAAGACCTTCCCCGCTGGACTTCAGGACAGGTGAGGACCACTTGGGGGTTAGACTTAAGGTTTTTTAAGGGGTTTTTGGGGGGATTTATTTTATTTAGATAGGGTAGGCAGCAAAAGAGCTGAATGCGCTTTTAAGGGCAATGCCCAACAAATGCCCTTTTCAGGGCAATGGGTAGTTTAGCGTTTTAGTGTTAGTATTTTTGGGGGGGTTTGGTGGGTGGGTGGGCGGGTTTACTGTTAGGGGGGACTTTTGTGTATTTTTTGTGCAAAAGAGCTGATTATCTTGGGGCAATGCCCTGCAAAAAGTCCTTTTAAGGGCTACTGGTAGTTTATTAGATTAGGGGGTGTTTTTATTTTGGGGGGGGCTTTTTTATTTTCATAGGGATTAGGTGTAATTTATTTAAAAATTTGTAATTTTATTTATTATTTTCTGTCATCTTAGATTTTATTATTTTCTGCAATTCTTGCTTAAAGGGACAGTCTACTCCAGAATTTTGATTAGACTGCCCCTTTAATTTATACTTAGTTTATTTTTATTTTTTAAGTAGTGTTAGTTTTTTTAAATTTAAGAATAACGTTAGTATTTTGTAAATTAGCTAATTTAAGTTCATTTAGGGGGGGTTAGGTTAGGGGGTTTTAGGTTAGTTTAGGGGGGGTTAGGTTAGGGGTTAGGTTTATTGCGTTGTGGGCTATGGCGGTTTAGGGGTTAATACTTGATTAGGTTTATTGCGTTGTGGGTTAATGGCGGATTAGGGGTTAATGGTTTTAATAGGTAGTTTGCAATGTTGGGGTTAATAGACTTTATTAGTTATTGCGATGGGGGGTTGCGGTTGACATTGCGCATGCGTTAGGTGTTAGTTTATTTTTGCAGGCATTTTCGGGAGTTACGGTTCTCCTATACTCAGCGCAAGGCTTGCTACGGCTGCCTTTTATGGCAAGGTAAAAATGGAGTAAGATTACTCCATTTTCGCCACGTAAGTCCTTGCGCTGGATATTGGATACCGATTTGCAACGCGGTTCTATGTTAGCCTATGGGAGTAATAATTGCGGGCGACGGGTGACATATACGTGCGTAACTTGTATGCTACGCCGTATATGTAATACCAAAATCGCGTAAAATCTGGCGGCGGAGGATTTTGCGGGCGACGCTGCATATGTAATGGAGGCCCAGGTGCCTGTAGGCACCAAAATCTAAAGCGCCCCCCACACACTCCTGGTTCACATGTATGAACTTATAGATACAGCCTAAAACTTTATAGAATTATGATGTTTTTTACAGCAGCTTCTAATTTGGCCACATAAAAGGCAGTCCATGATCTATAACAAAACACTCCAGACAGTATTTGCCCAGTATGATAAGATTCCAGTCAGAACAGTATTTTTTTTATTATATAATTTATACAAGAAATGTGCAGGTTGTCTAGACTAGGGCTTCATTTAGAAACTTTGCTGACCAAGCCTGCAATGTGCACAATCAACCAAGGGTCAGATCTTTTTTTAAAGAGTGTTTTTTGAGTTTTAGAAATAATATTCATACCTATGGTATTTTATATGAAAGACTGCCCTCTGTCATTTTGATTTAGACAGCTGCTGCAGCTGATACATGCCCACCGTGCACTCAGAGCGCTATGTAATAGTTCACAAATAGTCACTCACTGTCACTCCCCATAAAAGAACCAACCCACACACACACTTACTCTTAAACCGCTCTGGCTGCTCTGTCCGCATTCACTGGAGAAACGGACCAGACCTGCCAGCATGGCGGCCATCTTTGTTTAGAGCAAAGTTATTATCTACTATGGTGAGTGAGGGCAGAGGTGTGCAGAAAAGGCATATGGAGCAGAGAGACAGGCGCCCCTCTATGGAAGGCACCTGTAGGCACATGCCTACTCTGCCTAATGGTAAATTCGGCCCTGGGTATCCTTGGTTGAAAGCTAAACCGAGGTAGGCTCCTATGCTAATTTCTAAGTCGTTGAACTGCCTCTTATCCCAGTGCATTTTACAGTTTTTCTCAATTAGACACTGATAGTTCATGTGTGTCATATAGATAACATTGTGCTCACTCACGTGGAGTTATTTAAGAGTCAGCACTGATTGGTTAAAATGCAAGTCTGTCAAAATAACTGAAGTAAGGAGGCAGTTTGCAGAGGCTTAGATACAAGGTAATCACAGAGGTAAAAAGTATATTATTATAACTGTGTTGGTTGTGCAAAACTTGGGAATGGGTAATAAAGGGATTATCTATCTTTTTAAACAATAAAATAGTGTCTATTTAAATATGATGAGGGTAATGTCAGTGTGCACATGTGCAAAGCCAGTGTTCCATTCTCTGTACTCATTAATAAGTCAAAGAGTGTTGTCTGCAGATTTATCAAGTCCTTTTAGACACGGACAAGCCAATGACAAGAGGCATACAATCAGCAGCTAGCTCCCAGTAGTGCATTGCTGCTCCTGAGCCTACCAAGGGATGCTTTTCAACAAATGATATAAAAAAACAAAGCAAATGAAATAATAAAAGTCATTTGGAAAGTCATTTAAGATTGTATGCTCTGTTGGCATTATGAGAGAGAATGTGGGGTTTTATGTCCCTTTAAGTACAGATCCATTTTTCACCAAACCAGTTATGAAAATAAAGAATTGAAATCATCTCTTCTGCAGCCATTAACATCACAATAATTATCAAGCAATACATTACGAGGAACTTCACTGTTTTTATTGCAGTTTAATATCTATTTGTTTCTAATTTTGTACTTCAGAAATACAGAGCTCCATTAGTGAACTGAGAATGCTACTACTTAAAGGGACATGAAACTCAAAATTTGTCTTTCAAGATTCAGATAGAGAATACAATTTTAAACAACATTCCAATTTACTTCTGTTATTTAATTTGTTTCATTCTTTAGATATTCTTTGTTAAAGAAATAGCAATGCATATGGGTGAGCCAATCACACATGACATCTACAGTATGTGCAGCCAGTAATCAGCAGCTACTGAAACTATTTAGACATGCTTTTCCACAAAGGATATCAAGAGAATGAAACAAATGAGATAATAGAAGCAAATTGGAAAGTTGTTTAAAATGGCATGTTCTTTCTAAATCATGAAAGAAAAAATGTGGGTTTCCTGTCCCCTTAACCTCTTGAGGTGAATCATCCTGTCCAGGATTGAACAAGATGATTGACAAGCTCTGCTCTCGTAGAAAATGGTTGTGCAAGAACAGGGGGCATGGTTGCATAAGCAGCAATTTGCCCAATGATAACTGCAGACAGCAGATTCTGCCCACTCACCACAATGCTGAGAGGACAAGTTTGCTGGATGGGAACCTTGTAATTCCAGAGTTTGATAAATAGGGTCTCCTGTCTTATTTTTCTGAGATGACCTCACAAGAACAGCATTTGCAGGAGAGATCAGCAAGTTCTTAGTAACACATGTATGCCATTTACTCAGAGCTTCAAGAAAACTTCAAACATTACCTAGAAATATCTTGTTCATTCCACTCAACAACACTTTAAGGCTAAGGTGACCAGGTGTCCCTATTTATTATGGACAGTCCTGAATTTAGGTATTGTGTCCCAATTATTTGTTGTTGTTGTTAGGGAGAGTCCTGAATTTGGTCAGTCTGTCCCTAATTATTTAAAGGTCCTGGATTATCTTGAATATGTCCAAATGGATTTCCAGCCTTTATCCCAGTGTGTAAATGACAAAAATCAAGTTTACTTTCCACAATGTTAGCTGACTGTATCCTTTTATGTCATTCTGACTGCATCCTACATGTCTGCCATACTTCTTGCTCTGCATGACTTGAAAATGATGTATATCTATGTGCAAAACCATAAACATAAGTAAAACAAATAAACTAAGTATATGTGATAATATCTCAGTATACTTTAACATTCATTGTCATTCTGGTTAAAATTTCAATGCACATAGATGAATTACATCTTTAAATAAAAACATATTTACAATATATTTATATGTAGAGGCAAAATGTTTATAGCAAAAATTATTACTGTTACTGTAGTGTTATCATTTTTCTCTGCACGTGCATGTGAGGCATAGCTAGATATTCTCAGTGCACCAGCATTTTTCTTACTCCAGTTGCTCAGAGTGTCAGTGGGGCTTGTATCATGTCAGCAATTAACAAATTAAATCATTACCAGATGGTATAAGCACCTTAGGCTCTCTGAGCAAGTGCTGGGTTTAAAATGCTGGTGCACGGTGCATACTTAAATACACTTTGGAAACAGCTATAGCTTTTATTAGAAGCATTTTTGCTAATACATGTATAATATAAAAATACTTCTATTCAAAACTGAAATGCATCCATGTGGATTCTAATTTTGGCTGGAATGTCCCTTTAAATCAAACATGTAGGTACAGTAACAGCACGTGGTGGCATACAGAGACAGGTGATATGTGCTTGGGGCTGGAGCACAGTTTTATGATTTTAGCAAACGTTTTTACTATTGGCTTTCATTCGGCTAGATCACGAGTTTTTGTCGGTAAGGCTTGCGGGGCTAATGCTCCTTTTTTTCTTACCGCTCCCTTAAGCCAACAATGGTATTACAAGTTTTCTTTAAGCCGGCGCTAGCCTCAGAAAAGTGAACGTTGAGCAAAATTTAGCTCCACATCTCACCTCGATACCAGCATTGCATTATACTATTAACCCCTAATCTGCCGCTCCGGCAACCTACATTATACTAATGAACCCCCAATCTGCTGCCCCTAACATCGTCGAACCCTACATTATATTTATTAACCCCTAATCTGCCCCCCCAACGTCGCCGACACCTACCTACATTAACCCCTAATCTTCTGACCCCAACGTCACCACTACTATAATACATTTATTAACCCTTAAACCTAAGTGTAACCCTAACCCCCCCTAATTTAAATATAATTTAAATTATACGAAATTAATTTAACATAATTAAATAAATTAATCCTATTTAAAACTAAATACTTGCCGATAAAATAAACCATAAGCTACCTACAGTATAACTAATAGTTACATTGTAGCTAGCTTAGGATTTATATTTATTTTACAGGCAACTTTGTATTTATTTTAACTAGGTACAATAGTTATTAAATAGTTATTAACTATGTAATAACTACCTAGCTAAAATAAGTACAAAATTACCTGTAAAATAAACCCTAACCTAAGTTACAATTACATCTAACACTACACTATAATTAAACTAATTACCTAAACTAACTACAATTAATTACAATTAAATAAACTAAATTACGGGGGGAAAAAAACACTAAATTACAGAAAATAAAAAAAGAATTACAAGAATTGCCCTGCAAAAGGCCCTTTTAAGGGCTATTTGTAATTTAGTATAGGGTAGGGAAATTTTGGGGTTTTTTTTGGGGGGGCTTTTTTATTTTATTAGGGGGATTAGAATAGGTGTAATTAGTTTAACATTCTTTTAATTCTTTTTTTATTTTCTGTAATTTAGTGTTTGTTTTTTTCCGTAATTTATTTTATTTAATTTAATTGTAATTAATTGTAGTTAGTTTAGGTAATTAATTTAATTATAGTGTAGTGTTAGGTGTAATTGAAACTTAGGTTAGGTTTTATTTTACAGGTAATTTTGTCTTTATTTTAGCTAGGTAGTTATTAAATCGTTAATAACTATTTAATAACTATTGTACCTAGTTAAAATAAATACAAAGTTGCCTGTAAAATAAATATAAATCCTAAGCTAGCTACAATATAACTATTAGTTATTTTGTAGCTAGCTTAGGGTTTATTTTATCGGTAAGTATTTAGTTTTAAATAGGATTAATTTATTTAATTATGTTAAATTAATTTTGTATAATTTAAATTATATTTAAATTAGGAAGGGTTAGGGTTAGACTTAGGTTTAGGGGTTAATAAATTTATTATAGTAGCGGCGACGTTGGGGTTGGAAGATTAGGGGTTAATTAATGTAGGTAGGTGTCGTTGGGGGGGCAGATTAGGGGTTAATAAAATTTAACTAGTGTTTGCGAGGCGGGAGTGCGGCGGTTTAGGGGTTAATAAATTTATTAAAGTGGTGGCGATGTCCGGTCGACAGATTAGGGGTTAATAATTGTAGGTAGGTGGCGGCGACGTTGGGGGCGGCAGATTAGGGGTTAATAAATATAATGTAGGTGTCGGTGATGTTAGGGGCAGCAGATTAGGGGTTCATAGGTATAATGTAGGTGGCGGCGATGTCCAGTCGGCAGATTAGGGGTTAAAAAATTTTATTTTAATGTTTGCGATGTGGGGGGGCCTCGGTTTAGGGGTTAATAGGTAGTTTATGGGTGTTAGTTTACTTTGTAGCACTTAAGTTTAGCTTTATGTTCCGGCGTTAGCCCATAAAACTCTTAACTACTGACTTTAAAATGCGGTAGGAGTCTGGACAGGAGAGGGTCTACCGCTCACTTCTTCCAAGACTCGTAATACCGGCGTTAAAAAAAAAAAAAAGATAGGATACGCAATTGAAGTAAGGGGATTTGCGATAGCCTCGAGTCATGGAAGAAAAGTGAGTGGTACACCTGTACCTGTCAGACTCGTAATACCAGCGGGCGTTAAAAAACAGCGTTGGGACCTCTCAACGCCACTTTTTAAGGCTAACGCCAAACTCGTGATCTAGGCAATTGTTTTTTTAACACCTCCTCAACATTAATGAGACGTAAATTGGGTCTGAGTTGTCCTGAAATGGAGTCTGGGAAATCGGGTCACCTTATCTAAGATCTATTACACATAGCAGACTATAGAAAATGAAAAAATATTGTTTTTAAAGATTTATTTTTAAATGCAAAAAAGTATACATAACACAGATGGTAATTGAATAAAACTCACATTTTGTTTTGCATTTAATTGTACAATGTCTGTCTCTTCTTCTTAACATAAAGAATTGTCATTAGCGAGATAGAGATAAAACTGTCCTATGTTTCCATCCCCTGAGAGACCTAATAAATGTGTCAGACTTTTCACTACCGTTTTTCAGTACCGTTTTTACTTTACTGTAGGGCTTCCACAATGGCACCAGCAGCTGCCAGATGATAAACAGCTGTGGTTTCTCCATCCAGGTACCTATACAATCCATACAAAACACAGGTGGCACCATACTCCCCCTAAGGGGTAACTGGACTTTCCTGGACTCCAGGGCAAAGACTGTTGCAGGGGTCCCCATTTAAACAGTTCGCTTTTTGGCTGTTCACAATTAGTAAAAGGTGAACCTACAGCCACATAGGAAAAAGAGGAGCTGCTTTTTTATGAATGTGAGTTATGCCCCCCCCCCCCCACACACCATTAGTTAGACTGTTCCAGAGGATATACACAGCAGTCCTGTGCATTTCTGTACAGCAGCACTGTGGCGGCCATATTGGAAATCCTACCACCATATTGTAAAGGCAAATCCATACCCTTTCTTTAAACTGTTCACAGGTTTGCAGGAGGGCACTCACAGGGGCAAGACATGATGCAGGTAGAGTGGCGCCACTAATGATTGCAGGGCCCAGATGGGTCCCCTAGAGGTGTGGGCCTGGTTTCAATTGAGACATCTAAGACCTCCAATTGGCAGCGGCAGTTGAACGACCCGTACATTTTTGTCTGTGTTCAGCTTGAAAGCTGCAAAACTTCTGGTTCCCAAGCAAGACTTAACCTGTGTGTCATTTCCGAAAATAATATAAAAATATTAATTATATATTTGAGCAATAAAAATCATTCTAAGGGAACTCAGAGCCTAAAGCATAAAACGCTGGACCCTCGGTGCCATGTTTTTATGTTATCTTTGCCATTACAATTTGGATTTTTTTGTTGTCATTACCAAATTTTACATAGTGGGAGTGTGGAGATGTTTTATGGATGTTATGAGTGCATAGATGGAGACACCCTTACCTGCACCTCAGCTGTCTATCATCTTGCATTTACCAGTGACATTGTGGAACAAAGCGTAAGGCTTATATTTAACATAGTGCGAGCGGACATGATACGAAGTAGAGTATCATGTCCGCTACACATCGATAGCAGGGGGTGTCAATCAGCCCGATCGTATTCGATCGGCTTGATTTCTGTCCGCGGCCTCAAAGCAGGCAGAGAAGTTATGGAGCAGTGGAGCTTGATAAATCGTCCCCTAAGTGACATCAATAGCTAGAGTGACAGTTTCTGTGTGTTTATTGAATCTAGACAAGTAATGTGAGATGATGGGAGAAGAAAGGCGAGGACCAGACCTCCCAAACTAATTACTGATACAAGGCATGTAAAAGGATGATTTTTATTATTATTATGTATTAGAACTTATTCACTGCATTGCAAATTACCTCTATGCAAAATAAATGTTTTAAAACGACTTATTTTGTCATTTTGTTTAGCCACATCCCTTATCTTATATCCTTTAAGTGGTCATTTGCGGACAGATATAAATTAGGTCCTGCACTGATTAATCATTAAAGGATCAGCAGGGTTTCTGAATTCTACAGAATGAACTCCAGCCTATTTTGAATGAAAAACTACCATTTTCACATTTAGATTACAGGAAAAGCAGGCAGAATAAATAAGTACATTGCAAAGTTTTTTTTCCATATGTGCATAATTAGACATTTTGGGCTAGATTACGAGCGTTCATATGTTAACTTCACTAGAAGTAAACCTTTTGCGCGCGTTGCGTATTACAAGTTGAAAGTAAAAATTTTGTGTGAGAGTGAAAACCTGATGCACGCAAAGAGTTGAACTTAGAATATCACTACCGCATTGAAGTATTCTCCCATCAGACTTCAATAGAGCATACAAACTGGAAAAAAAATTAACACCCATACGTGCTCGCTAACCGGATCAAGTTTATGCAACAGCGCTAAACCCGAGATGAAATTTGAATATTTCATATGCCAATGTTCTTTACATAAAAGAATATATTCTATTTATTCTTAAATAAATGTTTATATATATATATATATATATATATATATATAATGTCCAACTAGGAATTGCACTCCTTGTCAACAGCTTTGCATCTGCCAGGGTGCATATGTCTTAAGATCGCTGCTTCTTAACTCCTGTTTCCGACGAGCCTAAAGGCTCGCGCGGAAACAGGGGTATTTGGCGCCATTCGGGCCATGATACAATCGGCCCCAAGATCTTAACTCGCACTAACCCGACAAGCGTAAATTGCAAATAAAAGCTTGAGCGAACGCTTTTACTTTTAACTCGTAATACGCGCACTATTTCCGTTGTACACAAAAAGCCAAAAAAGCTACAATCACTTGCACTATGCAGTTAGCGCTCTACTTGAAATCTAGCCCTTTATTGGTAATTATTTTTTTTCTTTTAAAGGGACATTAAAGTCAAAATTAAACTTTCATGATTAATGATAGAGCATGTCATTTTAAACAACTTTCCAATTTACTTCTGTTATCAAATTTGCTTCATTCTCTTGGTATCTTTTATTGAAGAGTAAAACTAGGTAGGCTCATAAGAGCTCAAAAGTGTACACATCTTTAGTACTCTATGGCAGCAGTGTTTTGCAACATTGTATAACAAAGTAACAAATAATGTTGCAAAACACTGCGGCCATAGGGTACTAATGACACGTGCACACTCCTAAGCTCTTTTAGCCTACCTAGTTTTACTCAATAAAAGATACCAAGAGAAGAAAACAAATTGGAAATAAATTAGAAAGCTGTTTAAAATTGCATGCTCTATCTGAATCATGAAAATTTAATTTTGACTTCACTGTCCCTTTAAGATCCATTCCATCTCTATTATTTTACCTTAACAGCATCAAAGAACTATCTGTGTAAGAGATCATCTTAGCTATGAACTTGGTTCTTCATAAAAGCCTAAAACACAAAACAGATCCACTAAAACAGTGAACAGTCTACATAAAAATGTATAAATTTCCTGGAACAAAAAAGAAATGAAGTATGTTTGGAAATTCAGAATACATTACTAAATCTAGCAAAGTATAAGAGGCAATATATTACAAAGAATGAATCTTGGTCTAATGGGGGGTACAGGAATGATGTGAAGAAATACAAAGAGTACTGAATATATAGAAATACTTTTTAGAACAATTGGTTGAGACAAATACAAAAAGGTCATCCAAAAATTTCTCAGTGATGAGTTGTATAAGGTCTGAGGTTTGAAAGAAAATGAGCAGACTAAATGATTCACAAAGTCCGTGTCTGCATCCAAACGTCTTCGTTTTAATGGTCACTCATCTAGTCTTTAGGCAAAGTAAGCATAGCAGAAAATGTTGACACAAATTAAAATAATTGCATTGACGCAGCACACTCGTGCCCAAAAGGGATCCTCACGTATGCTCCTCGGATTCCGAGGCTTGGGAGGATTCACTGCTGCTTCAGTTTGACTGCAGAACGCATTACTCCAGGATCGGCTGCGAGTGCCATTTTGGGCTGGATCTGTTAAGAAAAAAAAAATTAGGATACATTTTAGAAAAAGCAAAGAAGCCTAATTAGCTGCAAAGTTACAAATAATTTCATTTGGTTGTCACCCAAAACTTTCATCCATCCGTAATCAATCAGCATTGCTAAATTTTCTATAAACAGAGGCGGGAACCTCTTAAGAGATTCATAATACAGTGAGTATCAGAAAGGAGAAGACCTGTTGCTACTGGTCAGAAGAAGCTGATGACAAAAAAGAATTTTTTAATGTTAAGATTAACCCCTTAATGACCAGCAACTTACCCTCTAAGTCACTGGTCTTTCTATGGGGTTGTCTTCTTCAATAGCACAGTCTTGCCCCGCTATAGCACAGTCTCGCCCCGCTATAGCATAGTCTCGCCCCCCTATAGCACAATCTCGCCCCGCTATAGCACAGTCTTGCCCCGCTATAGCACAGTCTCACCCCGCTATAGCACAATCTCGCCCCCCTATAGCACAGTCTCGCCCCGCTATAGCACAGTCTTGCCCCGCTATAGCACAGTCTTGCCCCGCTATAGCACAGTCTCGCCCCGCTATAGCACAGTCTCGCCCCCCTATAGCACAATCTCGCCCCGCTATTTTACAAACTCTGCAGGAGGGAGGGTCTAATAGCCTTGTTATACCCAAACAATCCCTTAATGACCAGCGACGTACAGGTTACGTCGTGGTCATAAAGGGGTTAAGGAGTTTTTTGTTTGTTTTTTTATTTTTTTATATTTGATTTTTTTATTTATTTATTTAACCAATGAAACCAAATTGTTTTCTTTCATGATTCAGATAGCGCAAACCATTTTAAACAACTTTCCAGTTTACTTCTATTTTCACATTTTCTTCATCCTCTTGGTGATCTTTGTTAAGGGAGCCGCAATGCACTGCTGGGAGCTAGCTGAACACATCTGGAGAGCCAATGATAAGAGGCATATATGCGCAGCCACCAATCAGCAGCTAGCTCTGAGACTTCCTAACTATACTATTCAACACATGATTCCAAAAGAACAAAAGTAAATTAGACAATACAAGTAAATTGGCAAGAGGTTTAAAATCCCATGTTGTGTCTTTATCATGAAAGAAATATTCTGCGTTTTATGTCCCTTTAACTTCCGGGGTTTGTGTCGGAGTTTAATAGCAATGGCGAGAGGTATTATGTAAGAGAGGTGGTCAAGAAAGGGGGTGGATTTAATGGGGGATTACTGATGGGGGAGCTGTGAGATAAATTGCATGTAGTTGCCAGGAGTGTCAGGCAGTGGTGGTTCTAGAGCTTAATATTTGGAGTGAAAAAATAGAAAGACTCAGCAAACAATGTATGAGCTGGGGCAGTCCCTGGAAACCAGGTCTTTTGCCCCGATGGAGGTAACTACAGTAGGGACAGTGGGCAGATCTTCCATCCCCTAACAATCCGGCAATATCCAGAATGGTTGTGTAATATCTGAGGTTTTTGCAGTTATAGTGTGTACCAAGTTTTTGTATTAAAGGGATATGAAACCCCAAAATTTTCTTTTGTGATTCAGACAGAGTAAACCATTTTTAAAAAGTTTCCATTCTATTTTTATTATCAAATTTGCTTAGTTCCCATGGAATTCTTTGTTGAAGAGATATCTAGGTATGTGTCTGGAGCGGGAAATAGTGCTCTGGCAAATGGATAACATTCTTGCAAAGAGGCTGCTGTATTTTTATTTTACAGGCAACTTTGTATTTATTTTAACTAGGTAGAATAGTTATTAAATAGTTATTAACTATTTAATAACTACCTAGCTAAAATAAATACAACTTTACCTGTAAAATAAAACCTAACCTAAGTTACAATTACACCTAACACTACACTACAATTAAATTAATTACCTAAATTAAAATAAATTAATTACAATTAAATAAAATTAACCAAAGTACAAAAAACAAACAAACAAACACTAAATTACAGAAAATAATAAAATAATTAAAAGTTTTTTAAACTAATTACACCTAATCTAATCCCCCTAATAAAATAAAAAAGCCCAACAAAATAATAAAAAGCCCTACCCTATACTAAATTACAAATAGCCCTTAAAAGGGCTTTTTGCGGGGCATTGCCCCTAAGTAATCAGCTCTTTTATCTGTAAAAAAAAGTACAATACCCCCCCAACATTAAAACCCACCACCCACACACCCAACCCTAGTCTAAAACCCACCCAATCCCCCCTTAAAAAAACCTAACACTAACCCCCTAAAGATCACCTTACCTTGAGATGTCTTCACCCAACCGGACCGAAGTCCTCAACGAAGCCGGGAGAAGTCTTCATCCAACCGGCCAGAAGTGGTCCTCCAGACGGCAGAAGTCTTCATCCAGACGGCATCTTCTATCTTCATCCATCCGGAGCGGAGCGGGTCCATCTTGAAGACATCCGACGGGCAGCATCCTTACAGGCCGACGACTACCCGACGAATGAATATTCCTTTAAATGACGTCATCCAAGATGGCATCCCTTGAATTCCGATTGGCTGATAGAATTCTATCAGCCAATCGGAATTAAGGTAGGAAAAATCCTATTGGCTGATGCAATCAGCCAATAGGATTGAAGTTCAATCCTATTGGCTGATCCAATCAGCCAATAGAATTGAGCTCACATTCTATTGGCTAATTGGAACAGCCAATAGAATGCGAGCTCAATCCTATTGGCTGATTGTATCAGCCAATAGGATTTTCCTACCTTAATTCCGATTGGCTGATAGAATTCTATCAGCCAATCGGAATTCAAGGGACGCCATCTTGGATGACATCATTTAAAGGAATATTCATTTGTCGGATAGTCGTCGGCCTGGAAGGATGCTCTGCGTCGAATGTCTTGAAGATGGATCCGCTCCGCTCCGGATGGATGAAGATAGAAGATGCCGTCTGGATGAAGACTTCTGCCCGTCTGGAGGACCACTTCTGCCCGGTTGGATGAAGACTTCTCCCGGCTTCGTTGAGGACTTCGGCCCGGTTAGGTGAAGACGTCTCAAGGTAGGGTTAGTGTTAGGTTTTTTAAGGGGGGATTGGCTGGGTTTTAGAGTAGGGTTGGGTGTGTGGGTGGTGGGTTTTAATGTTGGGGGGTATTGTACTTTTTTTTACAGGTAAAAGAGCTGATTACTTTGGGACAATGCCCCGCAAAAAGCCCTTTTAAGTGCTATTTGTAATTTAGTATAGGGTAGGGCTTTTTATTATTTTTGGGGGCTTTTTTATTTTATTAGGGGGATTAGATTAGGTGTAATTAGTTTAAAAAACTTGTAATTATTTTATTATTTTCTGTAATTTAGTGTTGTTGTTTTTTTGTACTTTAGTTAATTTTATTTAATTGTAATTAATTTATTTTAATTTAGGTAATTAATTTAATTATAGTGTAGTGTTAGGTGTAATTGTAACTTAGGTTAGGTTTTATTTTACAGGTAAATATGTATTTATTTTAATTAGGTAGTTATTAAATAGTTAATAACTATTTAATAACTATTCTACCTAGTTAAAATAAATACAAAGTTGCCTGTGAAATAAAAATAAATCCTAAAATAGCTACAATGTAACTATTAGTTATATTGTAGCTATCTTAGGGTTTATTTTACAGGTAAGTATTTAGTTTTAAATAGGTATAATTTATTTAATGATAGGAATATTTATTTAGATTAATTTAAATTATATTTAAGTTAGGGGGGTGTTAGGGTTAGACTTAGGTTTAGGGGTTAAACACTTTATTTAGTTGCGGCGGGGTCCGGGAGCGGCGGTTTAGGGATTAATAGGTATAATGTAGGAGGCGGTGGTGTAGGGGCGGCAGATTAGGGGTTAATATGTATAATGTAGGTGGTAGCGGGGTCCGGGAGCGGCGGTTTAGGGGTTAAACACTTAATTAAGTTGGGACGGGGTCCGGGAGCAGTGGTTTAGGGGTTAATAAGTATAATGTAGGTGGCGGCGGTTTAGGGGGGCAGATTAGGGGTGTTTAGACTCGGGTGCATGTTAGGGTGTTAGGTGTAGACATTTCCCATAGAAATCAATGGGATATCGGGCAGCAGCGAACATGAGCTTTCGCTGCTTTCAGACTCACATTGATTCCTATGGCATCCGCCGCCTCTAGGGCGGAGGATTGAAAACCAGATAGGCTGGGCCGGAAAAGGGCCGAGCGTACCTGGTAGGAATTTGATAACTTCCAAAAGTAGTCAGATAGTGCCGAACTTGCGTTCGGAACATCTGTAGTGACGTAAGCATCGATCTGTGTCGGACTGAGTCCAGCGGATCGTATGTTACGTCACTATATTCTACTTTTGCCGGTCTGTAGGGTTTGATAACTAAGGCGAATCAGGCTCGCCACAAATACGCTGCGGAATTCCAGCGTATTTGCGGTTGACGGCTTGATAACTAGAGGCCTCTATCTGAATAATGAAAGACAATGGCCTCGCTTCCATTGAGTCGTTAAAAATGGAGCCGTAAGCTACCGAAGCGGCCGACAGCTAAAAGTAATTTACGGCTGCATTTTAGTACCAGGTTTCCATTGAAAAGATTAGCGTGTTGCGCGCAGTCGCTCTTTTCGTGTAGCTGTAAGTTAACGTTGTGTTAACGCTTCCATCTGACGTCGGATTTCTTGAAAATCAATTAGTTGCTAAGGTAACCCGACCTTACGCTATAGAATTTACGTTTAACGTCCGTGCTTCTTACCTGTGATCGCCTCTCAAGAAAAATAAAAAAAACACTTATCCATATTTTTAATAATCAAATACTATTTTCTAATATAATTATATTTAACACTTCATAAATATAAGTAATATTTCTTGCTGCCCTAGGCATAGGTCTAGTTTGCATTCTGTAGATATGTTCTTGCATATATTATTATATTTAAATATATACTGATATTTCTATTAGAATATAAGTTCAACTATTTCTATACATGAGACAACAATAAATATTACTTATAACAATTTATTTCTACATTAAAACACTTGCATTATTTGCAAGTTTTATAATTTCAATAGAAAATAGGTCTCAAAAAGCACAATTTTCCTCTTTTACACCTAGTTGAGCTGGGGGTAATATATCTCAATGTATCGACAGCCTCCGACAATGTATTAACGGTTAGCGCTTTCAATGGAAACCTGGTATAATTTATCGATTAACGGCTTCTATTACTTTCTATGGGACGCGAAAATCTTTTCGGCAGCCGAAGTCCGGCAGCCGATATTGAGGTATAACGCGCCATTGGAAACAGTCGTTAAACGCTATTGCTTTCGACAGCATATTTAACGGTTTGCGAGTGCACGCAAACTGAATTACGACTCAATGGAAGCGAGGCCAATGTTGGGTTCCGTGTCCCTTTAAGTAGTGCTGTGTCTGCTAGGTAAGGGGTGCCGTGCCTTTAAGGAGGCCTGCAAAAGTTTAATCAGAGTTGTGGATAGTAACATTATATTTATATATATATATATTTATTTATATATATTTATTTTTTACTGTGTGTGTGTGTGTGTGTGTGTATATATATATATATATATTTATTTATTTACTGTGTGTGTATGTATATATATATATTTACTGTGTGTGTGTGTATATATGTATATATATATATATATTTACTGTGTGTATATATATATATATATATATATATATATATTTACTGTGTGTGTATATATATATATATATATATATTTATTTATTTATTTATTTACTGTGTGTGTGTGTATATATATATATATATATATATATATATAGTATAAGCATACCCAAGTATGTCAGCAGAGGTCTTTGGTCTCAGCAGTAGTAGAAGCATATATCAGTATTACAACAGGGGTCTTTGGTCTCAGCAGTAGTAGAAGCATATATCAGTATTACAACAGGGGTCTTTGGTCTCAGCAGTAGTAGAAGCATATATCAGTATTACAACAGGGGTCTTTGGTCCCAGCAGTAGTAGAAGCATATATCAGTATTACAACAGGGGTCTTTGGTCCCAGCGGCAGTATAAGCATACCTAAGTATGTCAGCAGAGGTCTTTGGTCTAATCAGTAGTAGTTTGTTTTTATGTCTCTGATGAATAAAAGGATTTAAGAATACTCCAATTTGGTGCTGCTTCAACTCTCTTTTACAATGCTTTATTAGGGTTAGTGCAGGAACCCCCATAGCGTGCACCAGTTGTCTGGTAGGTGAGTGCTGGGCTTACTCTTTTTTCTACATCTCATCAGTAGTAGAAGCATACATTAGTATTACAACAGGGGTCTTTGGTCTCAGCAGTAGTAGAAGCATATATCAGTATTACAACAGGGGTCTTTGGTCTCAGCAGTAGTAGAAGCATACATTAGTATTACAACAGGGGTCTTTGGTCTCAGCAGTAGTAGAAGCATATATCAGTATTACAACAGGGGTCTTTGGTCTCAGCAGTAGTAGAAGCATATATCAGTATTACAACAGGGGTCTTTGGTCTCAGCAGTAGTAGAAGCATACATCAGTACTACAACAGGGGTGCGTGCACCAGTTGTCTGGTAGGTGAGTGCTGGGCTTACTCTTTTTTCTACATCTCATCAGTAGTAGAAGCATACATTAGTATTACAACAGGGGTCTTTGGTCTCAGCAGTAGTAGAAGCATATATCAGTATTACAACAGGGGTCTTTGGTCCCAGCAGTAGTAGAAGCATATATCAGTACTACAACAGGGGTCTTTGGTCTCAGCAGTAGTAGAAGCATATATCAGTATTACAAAAGGGGTCTTTGGTCCCAGCGGCAGTATAAGCTTACCTAAGTATGTCAGCAGAGGTCTTTGGTCTCATCAGTAGTAGAAGCATACATTAGTATTACAACAGGGGTCTTTGGTCTCAGCAGTAGTAAAAGCATACAACAGGGGTCTCAGCAGTAGTATAGCATACTCAAGTATGTCAGCAGAGGTCTTTGGTCTCAGCAGTAGTATAGCATACCCAAGTATGTCAGCAGAGGTCTTTGGTCTCAGCAGTAGTATAGCATACCCAAGTCTTCACCGCAGCAGCTGCTAGAGACCCAGCATTAGCCACGACGGCAGCCAAGTAAGTCAGGGATCCTGACAGTGCCCCCTTCTTAGGTGTGACCTCCGGGGACGACGGTGAGTAGGATGGTTAGGATGTTTCTTCTTGAAATCCCGGGTTGCGTGCAGGAGCATGGACTTCAGTTGCTGGTACCCAACTTCTCTCATATGCTTTCCATTGGATGAAGTACTGCAGTTTTCCTCTATGGATTCTTCGACTTCATATTCTTCTGATCCATCCACTATGACAGGTCCTGGTGTAGACAATGTATGAGATAAAAATGGATCTGGTATTACAGGTTTAAGAAGAGAAACATGAAATACTGGATGAATATGAGAAGATGAAGGTAATTGAAGACGTATTGCTACTGGTGAAATAATTTTCTCAATGGTGAAAGGTCCAATAAAACGAGGACCCAATTTCTTAGAGGGTAGAGCAAGCCAAAGGTGAGAAGTAGATAAATATACTTTATCCCCTACCTGATAATCTGGGGTAGGACGTCTTTTCCTATCAGCATACTGTTTGAATTGTTGCTGAGCCTGCAGTAACTTTTTCTTTACAAGTGCAAACGTATTTTGAATGTCAAGTAGACGTTGATCTGCGGCTAGAACCGATATTTGGAGAGGTCAACTAGGTAGCATAGTTGGATGATAGTCATAGATACATACAAAAGGAGACATGGATGTAGATCTATGAATTTGATTATTATAAATGAATTCAGCTAGAGCAAGGTATTGAACCCAGTCATCTTGCAAAGTGGTGGTATAACAACGTAGGTATTGTTCAAGTGTCTGGTTAGTGTGCTCCATTTGACCATCTATTTGGGGATGAAAGGCAGTGGATAATGCTCGTTGATTATGCAGCCCCTTGAAAAAGGCAAACCAAAACTTATAGAGGTAAACTGGGAAACTCTATCAGAGACAATAGTCTCGGGTAAGTCATGTAAATGAAAAATCTCCTGAAGGAAAATGGTAGCTGTTTGATTAGCATCAGGTACCCCTTTGGTAGCAACAAAAGGGGCCATTTTAGAAAACCGGGCGGTCAATCACTACCATGATAGAAGTATAGCCTTGAGCAGTGGGCAAATCAACAATAAAGTCTATGGCTATATTTGTCCAGGGTCTTATAGGTATCGGGAGTGGTTGTAAAAGTCCCACAGGAGCTTGTTGTGAGTCTTTATTTGTTGCACAGATAGGGCATGATTGTACATAGGTTTTAACGTCTTTTTGCATACTGGGCCACAATAATTGACGATTAATCAATTCCTGAGTCCTGTGAATACTACCATGTCCACCTAATGGTATATCATGGAAGAAATGTAGTACTTCTGGAAAGATACTAGATGGTACTACCACTTTGTTGTTCTGGATCTGATACTCAGGATACTGTGCAGATGTTTCTGAGGAATCTAGGACAGTTTCTGATCTAGTTGTCTGTTGACGAATTGTGTCCCATAAAGAGGCTTGATTAGCTAAGAAGTGTTTAGACTGTAGAATAGTAGTATGTTCAAACTCAGGTTTTTCGGCCTCTCTGATGCGAGACAGAGCATCTGCTTTACTGTTTCTGGTTCCAGGACGGTACGTAACAACAAAGTGAAATCGACTAAAAAAAAGTGCCCATCGGGCTTGTCTGGCTCTTAGTCTGCGGGCTGTACGTAGATATTCTAGATTTTTGGATCAGTATATACTGTGATAGGATGATCAGTTCCCTCCAGAAGATGTTTCCATTCTTTGAATGCTGTCTTTATGGCAAGTAGCTCTCTGTTCCCAACGTCATAATTTCTTTCCGCAGGGGAGAGTACTCGGGACAAGAAAGCCACCGGATGAAGGTAATCCCTGTCACCAGCTCTTTGTGATAGCAATGCCCCCATAGCAGTTTCAGAAGCGTCAACCTCAAAATAAAAGAGTTGTCGTGGTTCAGGCATGATTAAGACAAGTGAAGAGGTGAAAAATTGTTTTAGCTGTTCAAAGGCCTATTGAGCTTTGTCAGTCCAACGAAACTTAACCATCTTTTAGGTAAGAGCAGTTATAGGTTGGATAATACAAGAAAAGTTTCTTATAAACCTTCTACAAAAGTTTGCAAAACCAACAAAGCATTGTATGGCCTTCTTACTATCTGGAATGGGCCAGTTGATTATAGCTTCAATTTTTTTGGAGTCCATACTTATCTTTCCAGGTGTTAAAATGAAGCCTAGGAATTCAACTGAGGTAGTGTTGAAGATACATTTTTCAAGTTTTGCATATAGATTATTGCTTCTTAAGCAAGATAATACTGTGGTAACATGTTTATGGTATTGTGATTCAGAAGAGGAGAAAATGAGTATATCATCAAAGAAGGCTACCACAAAGATATCCAGGATGTCACAAAAGTTGCCGTTGACCAACCGCTGAAAGGTAGCAGGGGCATTGCATAAGCCGAAAGGCATCACAGTATACATAATGTGCATAACGTGAACGAAAACATAATTTATGCTTACCTGATAAATTTATTTCTCTTGTAGTGTAGTCAGTCCACGGGTCATCCATTACTTATGGGATTATATCTCTTCCCCAACAGGAAGTTGCAAGAGGATCACCCAAGCAGAGCTGCTATATAGCTCCTCCCCTCACATGTCATATCCAGTCATTCGACCGAAACAAGACGAGAAAGGAGAAACCATAGGGTGCAGTGGTGACTGGAGTTTAATTAAAAATTTAGAACTGCCGTAAAAGACAGGGCGGGCCGTGGACTGACTACACTACAAGATAAAAAATAAATTTATCAGGTAAGCATAAATTATGTTTTCTCTTGTTAAGTGTAGTCAGTCCACGGGTCATCCATTACTTATGGGATACCAAAGCTAAAAGTACACGGATGATGGGAGGGACGAGGCAGGAACTTTAAACGGAAGGAACCACTGCCTGTAGAACCTTTCTCCCAAAAACAGCCTCTGAATAAGCAAAAGTGTCAAATTTGTAAAATTTTTAAAAAGTGTGAAGAGAAGACCAAGTTGCAGCCTTGCAAATCTGTTCAACAGAGGCCTCATTTTTAAAGGCCCAGGTGGAAGCCACAGCTCTAGTAGAATGAGCTGTAATCCTTTCAGGAGGCTGCTGTCCGGCAGTCTCATAGGCTAAACGTATTATGCTATGAAGCTAAAAAGAGAGAGAGGTAGCCAAAGCTTTTTGACCTCTCCTCTGTCCAGAGTAAACGACAAACAGGGAAGAAGTTTGACAAAAATCTTTAGTTGCCTGCAAATAGAATTTCAGGGCACGGACTACGTCCAGATTATGCAAAAGTCGTTCCTTCTTTGAAGAAGGGTTAGGACACAATGATGGAACAACAATTTCTTGATTGATATTCCTGTTAGAAACTACCTTAGGTAAGAACCCAGGTTTAGTACGCAGAACTACCTTGTCTGAATGAAAAATCAGATAAGGAGAATCACAATGTAAGGCAGATAACTCAGAGACTCTTCGAGCCGAGGAAATAGCCATCAAAAACAGAACTTTCCAAGATAACAGCTTGATATCAATGGAATGAAGGGGTTCAAATGGAACACCTTGCAAAACGTTAAGAACTAAGTTTAAGCTCCACGGCGGAGCAACAGTCTTAAACACAGGCTTAATCCTAGCCAAAGCCTGACAAAAAGCCTGAACGTCTGGAACTTCTGCCAGACGTTTGTGTAGAGGAATAGACAGAGCAGAAATCTGTCCCTTTAACGAACTAGCAGATAAGCCCTTTTCTAAACCCTCTTGTAGAAAAGACAATATCCTAGGAATTCTAACCTTACTCCATGAGTAACTCTTGGATTCGCACCAATGTAAATATTTACGCCATATCTTATGGTAAATTCTTCTGGTAACAGGTTTCCTAGCCTGTATTAAGGTATCAATAACCGACTCCGAGAAGCCACGATTTGATAAAATCAAGCGTTCAATCTCCATGCAGTCAGCCTCAGAGAAATTAGATTTGGATGGTTGAAAGGACCCTGAATTAGAAGGTCCTGCCTCAGAGGCAGAGACCATGGTGGACAGGACGACATGTCCACTAGGTCTGCATACTAGTTCCTGCGTGGCCACGCAGGCGCTATCAGAATCACTGATGCTCTCTCCTGTTTGATCTTGGCAATCAAGCGAGGAAGCATCGGAAATGGTGGAAACACATAAGCCATGTTGAAGACCCAATGTGCTGTCAGAGCATCTATCAGCACCACTCCCGGGTCCCTGGACCTGGATCCGTAACAAGGAAGCTTGGCGTTCTGGCGAGACGCCATGAGATCCAGATCTGGTTTGCCCCAACGATGAATCAGTTGAGCGAAGACCTCCGGATGAAGTTCCCACTCCCCCGGATGAAAAATCTGGCGACTTAGAAATTCTGCCTCCCAGTTCTCCACGCCTGGGATGTGGATCGCTGACAGGTGGCAAGAGTGAGACTCTGCCCAGCGAATTATCTTTGAGACTTCCAACATCGCTAGGGAACTCCTGGTTCCCCCTTGATGGTTGATGTAAGCCACAGTCGTGATGTTGTCCGACTGAAATCTGATGAACCTCAGAGTTGCTAACTGAGGCCAAGCTAGAAGAGCATTGAAAATTGCTCTTAACTCCAGAATATTTATTGGGAGGAGCCTTCAGGGAATTCCAGACTGGGCCCCAACCTAGAAGGCTGGCGTCTGTTGTTACAATCGTCCAATCTGGCCTGCGAAAGGTCATCCCTTTGGACAGATGGGGCCGAGAAAGCCACCATAGAAGAGAATCTCTGGTCTCTTGATCCAGATTTAGCAGAGGGGACAAATCTGAGTAATCCCCATTCCACTGACTTAGCATGCACAATTGCAGCGGTCTGAGATGCAGGCGCGCAAATGGTACTATGTCCATTGCCGCTACCATTAAGCCGATTACCTCCATGCACTGAGCTACTGACAGGTGTGGAATGGAATGAAGGGCACGGCAAGCATTTAAAAGCTTTGATAACCTGGCCTCCGTCAGGTAAATTCTCAACTCTACAGAATCTATAAGAGTCCCTAGGAAGGGAACCCTTGTAAGTGGCAATAGAGAACTCTTTTCCACGTTCACCTTCCACCCATGCGACCTCAGAAATGCCAGAACTATCTCTGTATGAGACTTGGCAGTTTGAAAACTTGACGCTTGTATCAGAATGTCGTCTAGGTACGGAGCCACCGCTATGCCTCGCGGTCTGAGTACCGCCAGAAGTGAGCCCAGAACCTTTGTAAAGATTCTTGGGGCCGTAGCTAACCCGAAGGGAAGAGCTACAAACTGGTAATGCCTGTCTAGGAAGGCAAATCTTAAGTACCGGTAATGATCCTTGTGAATCGGTATGTGAAGGTAGGCATCCTTTAAGTCCACTGTGGTTATGTATTGACCCTCTTGGATCATGGGTAGGATGGTTCGAATAGTTTCCATTTTGAATGATGGAACTCTTAGGAATTTGTTTAGGATCTTTAAGTCCAAGATTGGTCTGAAGGTTCCCTCTTTATTGGGAACCACAAATAGATTTGAATAGAATCCTCGCCCGTGTTCCGTCCGCGGAACTGGGTGGATCACCCCCATTAGTAAGAGGTCTTGTACACAGCGTAGAAACGCCTCTTTCTTTATTTGGTTTGCTGATAACCTTGAAAGATGAAATCTCCCTTGTGGAGGAGAAGCTTTGAAGTCCAGAAGATATCCCTGAGATATGATCTCCAACGCCCAGGGATCCTGGACATCTCTTGCCCAAGCCTGGGTAAAGAGAGAAAGTCTGCCCCCCACTAGATCCATTTCCGGATAGGGGGCCCTCTCTTCATGCTGTCTTAGGGGCAGCAGCAGGTTTTCTGGCCTGCTTGCCCTTGTTCCAGGACTGGTTAGCTTTCCAGCCCTGTCTGTAATGAGCAACAGCTCCTTCCTGTTTTGGAGCGGAGGAAGTTGATGCTGCTCCTGCCTTGAGGTTACGAAAGGCACGAAAATTAGACTGTTTGGCCTTTGATTTGGCCCTGTCCTGAGGCAGAGCATGGCCCTTACCTCCCGTAATGTCAGTGATAATTTCTTTCAAGCCGGGCCCGAATAAGGTCTGCCCTTTGAAAGGAATATTAAGCAATTTAGATTTAGAAGTCACATCAGCTGACCAGGATTTAAGCCACAGCGCTCTGCGCGCTTGGATGGCGAATCCGGAGTTCTTAGCCGTAAGTTTGGTTAAATGTACGACGGCATCAGAAACAAATGAGTTAGCTAGCTTAAGTGCTTTAAGCTTGTTCATAATTTCATCCAATGGAGCTGTGCGAATGGCCTCTTCCAGAGACTCAAACCAGAATGCTGCCGCAGCAGTGACAGGCGCAATGCATGCAAGGGGCTGTAAGATAAAACCTTGTTGAACAAACATTTTCTTAAGGTAACCTTCTAATTTTTTATCCATTGGATCTGAAAAGGCACAACTATCCTCCACCGGGATAGTGGTACGCTTAGCCAAAGTAGAAACTGCTCCCTCCACCTTAGGGACCGTCTGCCATAAGTCCCGTGTGGTGGCGTCTATTGGAAACATTTTCCTAAATATAGGAGGGGGGGGAAAGGCACACCGGGTCTATCCCACTCCTTGCTAATAATTTCTGTAAGCCTCTTAGGTATAGGAAAAACGTCAGTACACATCGGTACCGCATAGTATTTATCCAGCCTACATAATTTCTCTGGAATTGCAACCGTGTTACAATCATTCAGAGCCGCTAATACCTCCCCTAGCAATACGCGGAGGTTCTCAAGCTTAAATTTAAAATTAGAAATCTCTGAATCCAGTCTTCCCGGATCAGATCCGTCACCCACAGAATGAAGCTCTCCGTCCTCATGTTCTGCAAATTGTGACGCAGTATCGGACATGGCTCTCCCATCATCAGCGCGCTCTGTCCTTAACCCAGAGCAATCGCGCTTGCCTCTTAATTCTGGCAATTTAGATAATACTTCTGTCATAACAGTAGCCATGTCTTGCAAAGTGATTTGTATGGGCCTCCCTGTTGGCGCCACAATATCACGCACCTCCTGACCGGGAGGCGAAGGTACTGACACGTGAGGAGAGTTAGTCAGCATAACTTCCCCCTCGTTGTCTGGTGATAATTTCTTTACATGTAAAGATTGACTTTTATTTAAAGTGACATCAATGCAATTAGTACACAAATTTCTATTGGGCTCCACATTGGCCTTTAAACATAGTGAACAAAGAGATTCATCTGAGTCAGACATGTTTAAACAGACTAGCAATGAGACTAGCAAGCTTGGAAAAAACTTTCAAATAAATTTACAAGCAATATAAAAAACGCTACTGCGCCTTTAAGAAGCACAAAAAGCTGTCACAGTTGAAATAAAAATGAACCAAATTAGTTATAGCAACCAAATTTTCACAGTAAATGTATTAAGTTAGCAGAGCATTGCACCCACTTGCAAATGGATGATTAACCCTTTAATATCCAAAAACGTATAACAATTATATAATTAACGTTTTTATCACAGTCAAACACACTGTCACAGGTCTGCTGTGACTGATTACCTCCCTCAAAACGAATTTTGAAGACCCCTGAGCTCTCTAGAGACGTCCTGGATCATGGAGGATGAAATAGGAAGATTGTGACTGAAATTTTACTGTGCAAAAAAGCGCTAAAATAGGCCCCTCCCACTCATATTACAACAGTGGGGAAGCTCAGTAAACTGTTTCTATGCAGAAAACAAAGATAGCCATGTGGTAAAAATCATGCCCCAATAAGTTTTATCACCAAGTACCTCACAAAAAACGATTAACATGCTAGTAAACGTTTTGAACATATATTTTAAAAGCTATAAAGTGTTGTTAATAAGCCTGCTACCAGTCGCATTTACTGCAGTGAAGGCTCATACATTACTTCAGTATTAACAGTATTTTCTGAGTGAAATTCCATTCCCTAGAAAAATACTTCAGTGTACACACACTCATCAGCCTAATACCAGTCGCTACCACTGCATTTAAGGCTGAACTTACATTACATTGGTATTAGCAGTATTTTCTCAGTGAATTCCATTCCTTAGAAAAATAATTTACTGCACATACCTCATTTGCAGGGGGGCCCTGCATGCTATTCCCCTCTTTCTGAAGTTACCTCACCCCTCAGAATGTGTGAGAACAGCCAGTGGATCTTAGTTACGTCTGCTAAGATCATAGAAAACGCAGGCAGATTCTTCTTCTAATGCTGCCTGAGAACAAACAGCACACTCCGGTGCCATTTAAAATAACAAACTTTTGATTGAAGAAATAAACTAAGTTTAAAAACATCACAGACCTCTCACAACGACCTATCTTTAGTTAGGTTGCAAGAGAATGACTGGATATGACATGTGAGGGGAGGAGCTATATAGCAGCTCTGCTTGGGTGATCCTCTTGCAACTTCCTGTTGGGGAAGAGATATAATCCCATAAGTAATGGATGACCCGTGGACTGACTACACTTAACAAGAGAAAATCGGTTTTCCACTCATCGCCTCTTCTTACTCTAACAAGATTGTAGGCGCCTCTTAGGTCAATCTTGCTAAAGATGACTGCTGATTTCAGTCTATCCATTAGCTCTGGGATGAGCAGTAAGGGGTATTTGTTTTTTATGGTAATGGCATTGAGCTCCCTGTAATCAATGCAGGGGCGAAGTCCTCCATCTTTTTTGCTAACGAAGAATATGCCAACTCCAGCAGGAGATTTGGATGGCTTGATAAACCCTTTCTGAAGATTTTCTTGAATATATTCTTTTAAAACTTTTAACTCCGGCTCAGATAATGGATTATTATGTCCAAAGGCAATTGGAGCACCTGGAAGAAGATCTATGGGGCAATCGTACTCCCTGTGAGGAGGAAGGATATCTGCTCCTTTCTTTTCAAAGACATCACAGAATTCTTTATACATGTCGGGTTCAGAGGTATTTCCAGAAGTCTGGGTTTGAAGGGTAGTGTTCATGGAGGTGTTAAGACAAGTCTTGATACAAAAGGATGAATGTAAACTTACGGACCCAGTCTCCCAATTGATTGCAGGGTTATACTTACGCAACCATGGCAGGCCAAGTACAAGGGGAAACACTGGTGATGTTGCCAAATCAAAGATTAGCTTTTCTTGATGCCCAGACCCAATTAGAATTGATAAAGGGTTTCTTCTGTTATAGGGGCAGTCTTTAGAGGTGAAACCTCGATAAGTTGTATGGGAATGGGTATCTTTTTAGGAACACTGGGTATCTAAAGCCTCTGGGCTAATTGAATGTCCATAAAACAACCACTAGTGCCTGAATCAATCATAGCAGGTAAACTACTGGAATTCTTGTTCCACTGCAAAGAGAGAGATATGGTCAAATGAGCCTTTGAATACCTTGGTATATGATTAAGAGAAAGTAGAGGAGTAGGTTGCTTACTCTTAGTGGTTTTAGGTTTTGCGGTACAGTCTCGGACTAGATGTCCAGGATTTCCAAAAAATAAATAGAGATGTAATGATCTTCTTCTTTGCTTTTCAGCATCTGAAAGGGGGCCCATGAGACCTCCTATCTGCATTGGTTCTTCCTTTGAAGTTGTAGGGGGAGATGAAGATAGAGTACGAACAATACGTTTGTGTGGTGGAATATATGTAGCAGTCTTTTCCATACGTCTTTCCCTGAGACAACGGTCTATCTGGGTTGATAGAGAAATCATCTCTTCTAAAGTTTTGGAAATTCCCACTCGTGCTAGCTTGTCTTTTAGGCTATCAGATAAACCCAAGCGAAACTGATCAAGAAAAGCAGCCTCATTCCAGGATGTGAGGGTAGCAAGTTGGCAAAACTCAGTGATTTAATCCTCTACATCTTTCTTGCCTTGTTTGAAGATGCAAATTCTTGCTTGAGCGGAGGAGGTTTTGTATGGATCTTCATATTGTGTTTCTAACATTTTCAGAAACTGATCCCAAGACTCTAGGATAGGGCTATGAGAGACAAGGAGTTGATGAGCCCATACCTGAGGTTTGCCTATAAGAAGTGAAATGACAGTTCATACACGTATGAAGTCAGAGTGATATTAAACTTTTCTGGTAGTGCAACTCTAGGTTCAGATCCATTGTTACAGGCTGATTCAGGTATAGCTGCATTAGCCGTTGGTGTGTGGGAGCTAGTACCCTGTGAAGGTCTTAGATATAGCTGCTCCAATCTATTTTGATTCTCTTGTAATGCTTGCACTATCTGGGTTACAGCGTTTAGTTGCTGAGTAAGGGCCTCAACTATTCTTGTTGGTAAGATATTTTTTGAAATGTCCAGGAACAAGGTAGCATATGCAAGTAGGTATAAGTCTCTAAACAAGCACAAAACTCAGTGAGTACTGTTGGTAAGATATTTTGTGAAATGTCCAGGAACAAAATAGCATATGCAAGTAGATACAAGTTTCAGTTGAAGATTAAGCATATAACAGAGGTCTATGGTTTTAGCAGAGGTAGAAGCATACAACAGGGGTCTTTGGTCTCAGCAGTAATATTGCATACCCAAGAATGTCAGCAGAGATCTTTGGTCTCAGCAGTAGTAGAAGCATACATCAGTATTACAACAGGGGTCTTTGGTCCCAGCAGTAGTAGAGGCATACATCAGTATTACAACAGAGGCCTTTGGTCCCAGAGGCAGTATAAGCATACCCAAGTATGTCAGCAGAGGTCTTTGGTCTCAGCAGTAGTAGAAGCATACAACAGGGGTCTTTGGTCTCAGCAGTAGTATAGCATACCCAAGTATGTCAGCAGAGGTCTTTGGTCTCAGCAGTAGTAGAAGCATACATCAGTATTACAACAGGGGTCTTTGGTCCCAGCAGTAGTAGAAGCATACATCAGTACTAAAACAGAGGCCTTTGGTCCCAGCGGCAGTATAAGCATACCCAAGTTTGTCAGCAGAGGTCTTTGGTCTCAGCAGTAGTAGAAGCATAGAACAGGGGTTTTGGTCTCAGCAGTAGTATAGCATACCCAAGTATGTCAGCAGAGGTCTTTGGTCTCAGCAGTAGTAGAAGCATAGAACAGGGGTCTTTGGTCTCAGCAGAGGAGCAGGAACCAGGAAAGCACCTTCCAAGGCAATAATGAGTAGCTTTTTTTTAGGAACTCCCACCCCTGTGCCTTTCAGGTGGGAGTTCCTGTAATCAGTTACTGTACCTTTAAATCTAGGTAGCATGCGGCCGCGCAAGCGTAGAGATTTGCAGCTGCTGCTGCTGACAGGCTGGTCTCGTTGTCTCTCCTCGTGGGATGCAGAGATGGATTACTGGGTCTGTCTTTACCGTAACGGCGGCTAGAGACCCAGCAGTAGCCTCGACGGCGGCCAGGTAAGTCAGGGATCCTGACAATATACATATATATATATATATATATATATATATATATATATATGATGTTTGTGTGCATATATATATACAGTGGGGCAAAAAAGTATTTAGTCAGCCACCAATTGTGCAAGTTCTCCCACTTAAGAAGATGAGAGAAGCCTGTAATTTTCATCATAGGTATACCTCAACTATAAGAGACAAAATGTGGAAACAAATCCAGACAATCACATTGTCTGATTTGGAAAGAATTTATTTGCAAATGATGGTGGAAAATAAGTATTTGGTCAATATCAAAAGTTCATCTCAATACTTTGTTATATATCCTTTGTTGGCAATGATAAAGGTCAAACGTTTTCTGTAAGTCTTCACAAGGTTGTCACACACTGTTGCTGGTATGTTGGCCAATTCCTGCATGCAGATCTCCTCTAGAGCAGTGATGTTTTGGGGCTGTTTCTGGGCAACACGGACTTTCAACTCCCTTCAAAGGTTTTCTATGGGGTTGAGATCTGGAGACTGGCTAGGCCACTCCAGGACCTTGAAATGCTTCTTACGAAGCCACTCCTTCGTTGCCCGGGCGGTGTGTTTGGGATCATTGTCATGCTGAAAGACCCAGCCACGTTTCATCTTCAATGCCCTTGCTGATGGAAGGAGGTTTGCACTCAAAATCTCCCGATACATGGCCCCATTCATTCTTTCATGTACACGGATCAGTCGTCCTGTTCCCTTTGCAGAGAAACAGCCCCAAAGCATTATGTTGCCACCCCCATGCTTCACAGTAGGTATGGTGTTCTTTGGTTGCAACTCAGCATTCTCTCTCCTCCAAACACGACGAGTTGTGTTTCTACCAAACAGTTCGACTTTGGTTTCATCTGACCATATGACATTCTCCCAATCCGCTTCTGGATCATCCAAATGCTCTCTAGCATAATTCAGACGGGCCCGGACATGTACTGGCTTAAGCAGTGGGATATGTCTGGCACTGCAGGATCACCCAGATCGAGGGAGATTATCAGTGGTCTTGTATGTCTTCCATTTTCTAATTATTGCTCCCACAGTTGATTTCTTGCCTATTGCAGATTCAGTCTTCCCAGCCTGGTGCAGGTCTACAATTTTGTTTCTGGTGTCCTTCGACAGCTCTTTGGTCTTCGCCATAGTGGAGTTTGGAGTGTGACTGTTTGAGGTTGTGGACAGGTGTCTTTTATACTGATAACAAGTTCAAACAGGTGGCTATAATACAGGTAATGAGTGGAGGACAGAGGAGTCTCTTAAAGAAGAAGATACAGGCCTGTGAGAGCCAGAAATCTTGCTTGTTTGTAGGTGACCAAATACTTATTTTCCACCATAATATGCAAATAAATTATTTCCAAATCAGACAATGTGATTGTCTGGATTTGTTTCCACATTTTGTCTCTCATAGTTGAGGTATACCTATGATGAAAATTACAGGCCTCTCTCATCTTCTTAAGTGGGAGAACTTGCACAATTGGTGGCTGACTAAATACTTTTTCCCCCCACTGTATATGTGTATATATATATATATATATATATATAGACTTCAATGTAGTGCACTCTCACTTGCCAACCCAGACACAGACCAGGGTGCTTAACGGAATGAATAATCTGAATATGAATAAGCACTCGCTGGATTTCAAAACCACAAAAATTTATTCGGCAGTGACGTTTCGGGGCATTCACCCCTTCCTCAGACAACCCAAAATGTGAAAAACATTTTGGGTTGTCTGAGGAAGGGGTGAATGCCCCGAAACGTCACTGCCGAATAAATTTTTGTGGTTTTGAAATCCAGCGAGTGCTTATTCATATTCAGATTATATATATATATATATATATATATATATATATATATATATATATATATATATATATATATATATATATATATATATATATATATAATAGTGCAGCTGTATACGTGTGTTATTATGTGTGTGTGTGTATTTATATATATATATATATATATATATACTAACACACTTTTGTTTTACCCATTTTCTCCCCCCCCCCCCCCATCCCCTTGGTTATCTGTCCGGTATGTTTGTGGCAGACACCTGTCAACCCTATTTCCTCCTTGAGGAGCTGGAGCAGGAAGTAAAGGACAGTGCATGAGGAATAATATATTTTAAAAATATTTCTCTAGTAAGGTGTATCCAGTCCACGGATCATCCATTACTTATGGGATATTCTCACTCCCAACAGGAAGTTGCAAGAGGACCCACAGCAAAGCTGTTATATAGCTCCTCCCCTCACTACCATATCCAGTCATTCTCTTGCAACTCTCAACGCGCATGGAGGTAGTAAGAGGAAAGTGGTGAAAAATAGTTAGTTTATTAACTTCAATCAAAAGTTTGTTATTTTAAATAGTACCGGAGTTGTGCTATTTGTTCTCAGGCAGAGATAGAAGAAGAATTTGCCTGAGTTTTCTATGATCTTAGCAGGTTGTAACTAAGATCCATTGCTGTTCTCACACATGTCTGAGGAGTGAGGTAACTTCAGAGGGAGAATGGCGTGCAGTTTATTCTGCTATCAGGTATGTGCAGTTATGATTTTTTCTAGGATTGGAAATGCTAGAAAATGCTGCCGATTCCTGATAAATGTAAGTTAAGCCTGAATACAGTGATTTAATAACGACTAGTATCATGCTTATTCTCAGGGGTAATACCCTTATAGATATGCTATATAAAACGTTTGCTGGCATGTTTAATCGTTTTTTATATATGCTTGGTGATAAAACTTATTGGGGCCTAATTTTTTCCACATGGCTGGCTGTATTTCTGCCTAGAAACAGTTTCCTGAGGCTTTCCACTGTTGTAATATGAGTGGGAGGGGCCTATTTTAGCGCTTTTTTTGCGCAGTTATAATTACAGACTGAGACATCCAGTTTTCCTCAAGAGTCCCCTGCATGCTACAGGACATCTCTAAAGAGCCTAAAATCGTTTATTGGGGAAGGTAGGAGCCACAGTAAAGCTGTGGCACTTTGCTGGGACTGTTAAAAAAGTCTATGTCGTTTTTTTGATCCGTTTTTTGAACTAAGGGGTTAATCATCCATTTGCAAGTGGGTGCAATGCTCTGTTAGCCTATTACATACACTGTAAAAATTTCGTTTGTGTAACTGCCTTTTTTCACTGTTTTTCCAATTTTGACAAAATTTGTTTCCCTTAAAGGCACAGTACCGTTTTTTTATATTGCTTGTTAACTTGAATTAAAGTGTTTTCCAAGCTTGCTAGTCTCATTGCTAGTCTGTATAAACATGTCTGACATAGAGGAAACTCCTTGTTCATTATGTTTAAAGGCCATGGTGGAACCCCCTCTTAGAATGTGTACCAATTGTACTGACTTCACTCTAAGCAATAAAGATCATATTATGTCTTTAAAAAATTTATCACCAGAGGAATCTAGCGAGGGGGAAGTTATGCCGACTAACTCTCCCCACGTGTCAGATTCTTTGACTCCCGCTCAAGGGACTCACGCTGAAATGGCGCCAAGTACATCAAGGGCACCCATAGCGTTTACTTTACAAGACATGGCGGCAGTCATGGATAATACACTGTCAGCGGTATTAGCCAGACTACCTGAACTTAGAGGTAAGCGAGATAGCTCTGGGGTTAGACGAAATACAGAGCATACTGACGCTTTAAGAACCATGTCTGATACTGCCTCACAATATGCTGAAGCTGAGGAAGGAGAACTTCAGTCTGTGGGTGATGCTTCTGATTCAGGGAGAATCCCTGATTCTGATATTTCTACATTTAAATTTAAGCTTGAACACCTCCGCGTTTTACTTAAAGAGGTTTTAGCTGCTCTGAATGACTGTGACACAATTGCAGTGCCAGAGAAATTGTGTAGACTGGATAAATACTTTGCCGTGCCGGTGTGTACTGATGTTTTTCCAATACCTAAAAGGTTTACAGAAATTATTAATAAGGAATGGGATAGACCAGGTGTGCCGTTCTCTCCCCCTCCTATTTTTAGAAAATGTTTCCTATAGACGCCACCACACGGGACTTATGGCAGACAGTCCCTAAGATGGAGGGAGCAGTTTCTACTTTAGCAAAGCGTACTACTATCCCTGTTGAGGACAGTTGTGCTTTTTTAGATCCAATGGATAAAAAATTAGGTTACCTTAAGAAAATATTTTGTCAACAAGGTTTTATCCTTCAGCCCCTTGCATGCATTGCCCCTGTCACTGCTGCTGCGGCGTTCTGGTTTGAGTCTCTGGAAGAGGCCTTACAGGTAGCGACTCCATTGGATGACATACTTGGAAAACTTAGGGCACTTAAGCTAGCCAATTCTTTTGTTTCTGATGCCATTGTTCATTTAACTAAACTAACGGCTAAGAATTCTGGTTTTGCTATACAAGCGCGCAGAGCGCTATGGCTTAAATCATGGTCAGCTGACGTGACTTCAAATTCTAAGCTGCTTAACATTCCCTTCAAGGGGCAGACCTTATTCGGGCCTGGTTTGAAGGAGATTATTGCTGATATCACTGGAGGTAAAGGTCATGCCCTTCCTCAGGACAGGTCCAAATCCAGGGCCAAACAGTCTAATTTTCGTGCCTTTCGAAACTCCAAGGCAAGTGCGGCATCAACCTCCTCTAATGCAAGACAAGAGGGAACTGTTGCTCAGTCCAAGGCGGTCTGGAGGCCAAACCAGACCTGGAACAAAGGTAAGCAGGCTAAAAAACCTGCTGCTGCCTCTAAGACAGCATGAAGGAACGGCCCCCTATCCAGTAACGGATCTAGTGGGGGGCAGACTTTCACTCTTCGCCCAGGCGTGGGCAAGAGATGTTCAGGATCCCTGGGTGTTGGAAATTATATCCCAGGGGTATCTTCTGGACTTCAAAGCTTCTCCACCCACAGGGAGCAAACCAGATAAAGAGAGAGGCATTCTTACACTGTGTACGAGACCTCCTAGTTATGGGAGTGATCCATCCAGTTCCAAAAGAGGAACAAGGACAGGGTTTTTACTCAAATCTGTTTGTGGTTACCAAGAAAGAGGGAACATTCAGACCAATTTTGGATCTAAAGATCTTAAACAAATTCCTCAGAGTTCCATCATTCAAGATGGAAACTATGCGTACCATCCTACCTATGATCCAGGAGGGTAAATATATGACTACAGTGGATCTAAAGGATGCTTACCTTCACATTCCGATACACAAAGATCATCATCGGTTTCTCAGGTTTGCCTTTCTAGACAGGCATTACCAATTTGTAGCTCTTCCCTTCGGGTTAGCTACAGCCCCAAGAATCTTCACGAAGGTTCTAGGGTCTCTTCTGGCGGTCCTCAGGCCGCGGGGCATAGCAGTAGCCCCTTATTTAGACGACATCCTGATACAGGCGTCAAACTTCCAAATTGCCAAGTCTCATACAGAAGTAGTACTGGCATTTCTGAGATCGCATGGGTGGAAACTCACAAGAGTTTCCTTTCTAGGGACTCTGATAGATTCTGTAGAGATGAAAATTTACTTGACGGAGTCCAGGTTATCAAAGCTTCTAAATTCCTGCCGGGTTCTTCATTCCATTCCGCGACCTTCGTTGGCTCAGTGTATGGAAGTAATCGGCTTAATGGTAGCGGCAATGGACATAGTGCCGTTTGCACGCTTACATCTCAGACCACTGCAACTATGCATGCTCAGTCAGTGGGATGGGGATTACACAGATTTGTCCCCTCAACTGAATCTGGACCAAGAGACCAGGGATTCTCTGCTCTGGTGGCTATCTCGGGTCCATCTGTCCAAAGGTATGACCTTTCGCAGGCCAGAATGGACAATTGTAACAACAGATGCCAGCCTTTTAGGTTGGGGTGCAGTCTGGAACTCCCTGAAGGCTCAGGGATCGTGGACTCAGGAGGAGTCTCTCCTTCCATGCTCTTCAGGCTTGGCCTCAGTTAGCGTCTCTGAGGTACATCAGATTTCAGTCGGACAACATCACGACTGTGGCTTACATCAACCATCAAGGGGGAACAAGAAGTTCCCAAGCGATGTTAGAAGTCTCAAAGATAATTCGCTGGGCGGAGATGCACTCCTGCCACCTATCAGCTATCCATATCCCAGGTGTGGAGAACTGGGAGGCGGATTTTCTAAGTCGACAGACTTTTCATCTGGGGGAGTGGGAACTCCATCAGGAGGTGTTTGCACAAGTGATTCATCGCTGGGGCAAACCAGAACTGGATCTCATGGCGTCTCGACAGAACGCCAAACTTCCTTGTTACGGATCCAGGTCCAGGGACCCCAGGGCGACTCTGATAGATGCTCTGGAAGCGCCCTGGTCTTTCAACCTGGCTTATGTGTTTCCACCGTTTCCTCTGCTCCCTCGACTGATTGCCAAGATCAAGCAGGAGAGAGCATCAGTGATTTTAATAGCGCCTGCGTGGCCACGCAGGACCTGGTATGCAGATCTAGTGGACATGTCATCCTTTCCACCATGGACTCTGCCTCTGAGACAGGACCTTCTACTTCGGGGTCCTTTCCACCATCCAAACCTAATTTCTCTGAGACTGACTGCATGGAGATTGAACGCTTGATTTTATCAAAACGTGACTTCTCCGAGTCAGTCATTGATACCTTAATACAGGCACGAAAGCCTGTCACCAGGAAAATTTACCATAAAATATGGCGTAAATATCTTTATTGGTGTGAATCCAAGGGTTAGTCATGGAGTAAGGTCAGGATTCCTAGGATATTATCTTTTCTCCAAGAAGGCTTGGAAAAAGGTTTGTCAGCTAGTTCCTTAAAGGGACAGATTTCTGCTCTGTCTATTCTTTTACACAAGCGTCTGGCAGATGTCCCAGACGTTCAGGCATTTTGTCAGGCCTTAGTCAGAATCAAGCCTGTGTTTAAACCTGTTGCTCCACCATGGAGCTTAAACTTGGTTCTTAAGGTTCTTCAAGGAGTTCCGTTTGAACCTCTTCATTCCATAGATATAAAACTTTTATCTTGGAAAGTCCTTTTTTTGGTAGCTATTTAATCGGCTCGTAGAGTCTCCGAGTTATCTGCCTTACAATGTGATTCTCCTTATCTGATTTTTCATTCTGATAAGGTAGTCCTGCGTACCAAACCTGGATTCTTACCTAAGGTGGTATCTAACAAGAATATCAATCAAGAGATTGTTGTTCCATCCTTGTGTCCTAATCCTTCTTCAAAGAAGGAACGTCTATTACACAATTTGGACGTGGTTCGTGCTTTAAAGTTTTACTTACAAGCTACTAAGGATTTTCGACAAACATCTACTTTGTTTGTTGTTTACTCTGGTCAGAGGAGAGGTCAAAAGGCTTCGGCAACCTCTCTTTCTTTTTGGCTAAGAAGCATAATACGCTTAGCCTATGAGACTGCTGGTCAGCAGCCTCCTGAAAGGATTACAGCTCATTCTACTGCTGTGGCTTCCACTTGGGCCTTTAAAAATGAGGCTTCTGTTGAACAGATTTGCAAGGCGGCAACTTGGTCTTCGCTTCATACTTTTTCAAAATTCTACAAATTTGATACTTTTGCTTCTTCGGAGGCTATTTTTGGGAGAAAGGTTTTACAGGCAGTGGTACCTTCCGTTTAAGTACCTGCCTTGTCCCTCCCTTCATCCGTGTACTTTAGCTTTGGTATTGGTATCCCATAAGTAATGGATGATCCGTGGACTGGATACACCTTACTAGAGAAAACACAATTTATGCTTACCTGATAAATTTATTTCTCTAGGGGTGTATCCAGTCCACGGCCCGCCCTGTCATTTTAAGGCAGGTAATTTTTAAATTTAAACTACAGCCACCACTGCACCCTATGGTTTCTCCTTTCTCTGCTTGTTTTCGGTCGAATGACTGGATATGGTAGTGAGGGGAGGAGCTATATAACAGCTTTGCTGTGGGTCCTCTTGCAACTTCCTGTTGGGAGTGAGAATATCCCATAAGTAATGGATGATCCGTGGACTGGATACACCACTAGAGAAATAAATTTATCAGGTAAGCATAAATTGTGTTTTCTATTAAGTATAAGCCACTGCTTAGTGCTTTTTCTGTTACTACAATGAAACACACTGTTTAACATCCCTTTAAAGGCACGGCACACACAGCACAACTTAATACAAAAAAACACAGTACACGCTATTACAACAAAAAACACAGATATGACAGGTTAGGAGGTATGTTTTACATTTCACACAGTAGGATATTTTAGGCATGCAATGCCAATGTAATAAATGGATATTTTTACCATTGTTTTCTGCTTGGGTTGAATGGCTTCTAGTTGAAATTTTCCGTAGTTTGATGTCAGGAGTTCTTCCTTTGGGAATGGTCCACCATGTGAGATTTTTTACCTTCAAAGAGAAATGTAAGGGAACTAAATGGTTCTGTCATGTACATTAAATATCAGCATTAAAACATAACATATTTTAGAATAAATGTTTACATAAAGCTGTTAAAATTAAGATTAAAGGGACATGAAACAAAAAAATTATTTTATGATTCAGATAGAGAATACAATTTTTTAAAAACTTTCCAATTTATTTCTATTATCAATTTGCTTAATTCTCGTGTTATTCTTTGTTGAAGAGATATCTAGATAGGTAGCGTGCACATGACAGGAAATAATGCTGCCACCTAGTGCTCTTGCTAATGTAAAATATTGTTGCAAAACTGCTGCCAATTGGTGCGGAAGACACCTGCACGCTCCTGAACTCACCTTCTTGCATTTACACAAAGGATAACAAGAAAACGAAGAAAATTTGATAATAGAAGAAGAAATGTGTTTAAAATTGTATGCTCTATCTGAAACATTAAAGGGACAGTCTAGGCCAAAATAAACTTTCATGATTCAGATAGAGCATGTAATTTTAAACAATTTTCCAATTTACTTTTATCACCAATATTGCTTTGTTCTCTTGGTATTCTTAAGTGAAAGCTTAACCTAGGAGGTTCATATGCTAATTTCTTAGACCTTGAAGCCCACCTCTTTCAGATTGCATTTTAACCGTTTTTCACCACTAGAGGGTGTTAGTTCACGTATTTCATATAGATAACACTGTGCTCGTGCACGTGAAGTAATCTGGGAGCAGGCACTGATTGGCTAGACTGCAAGTCTGTCAAAAGAACTGAAAAAAAGGGGCAGTTTGCAGAGGCTTAGATACAAGGTAATCACAGAGGTTAAAAGTATATTATTATAACTGTATTGGTTATGCAAAACTGGGAAATGGGTAATAAAGGGATTATCTATCTTTTAAAACAATAAAAATTCTGGTGTAGACTGTCCCTTTAAATAAACTTTGTGGGTTTTATGTCCCTTAAAAATGTAACAGGAAATGCATGTTTGTACACAGTTGATCCCCTGAGGTCAGAAACAGACTGACCAACACAACTCACACCGTTCTATTGCTTTAAAGGTAAACACCTTCAGCAGCATAAAAATAAATCCTAGTTTAATTCAGGAACAGAACAACTGTTTTTCAGAAACCAAATAAACATCAAAAAGCTTTTAAATACCCTCTTCTAGATGCAACCATAATAAAATGTACACAGTTTAGAGTATTTTATTATTGCATAATTGCTTACATAGAACTACGTATTTAACCCCAGCAGCAAAAAGACATCAAACACCCTATTTAAGGTGTATATAAATAATGCACATAACCTTGGAGGAAGGGAAAACATAATTCATGTATATGTCACTAACATACAGAGATATAATGAGCACTGTACATAATTAACTAACTCTACTTAAATCCATTGTGCTGAGTTTTTTGTTGTTTTTAATCTGTGTTTACGTTGCCAGCTGTCTTCTACAAAAATAACAAACAAGCTGCCGCTGACTGTTTTTTCAACACAATCTGTTTCTTTTTATGATTACTTTGATTTAACATTTTTTAATTTTCTACTAAAGTAGCACTGTTTCATCTCCCTTAAAGGCCCTCTCGACCTGAGGTGTGATAACTAAATAACGCTAACTAAATAATAAATAACATATTTGGTAACACTAATAACTAAAAAAACACAACAAAATTGGAGGTAACGACCTGTGGGTTGTAATTTATTATAAAACACAAGAAAACCAGCAGGTGTAACTTTTTAAAATATTAACCAATCAAATCACGTGGCGGCAATCGGGGCCTAAGTACAAACCCCGGCAAAGAGTTGTCCCAGGCCCTAGCTACTGACATCAAGCAGAGCTCAGCTACAACGCAACAAGTCAGATCAAATCTTAGGGAGTTTTTGGGGCCAGCGTAACACAGGAGGGATACCCCAAGGCTTGAGCTTGGGGACGTCACCCCACCTGCCACTCAACCAGCATCCAGGGCCAAGACCAACTGACTAAGCTAGGTAGGGTGCCAACAGCCAGAACTCCAAACCAGTAGGTCCAGGATCAGCTAGTCGAACAGCTTGCTGAAACCTGGGGAGGCGCAACTACAGTCCTCGAACATACAGAGATAGGTCAACTAACCCTCCTCAGACCTTGGACAAGCTAAAAGGTCCTCCTATGGAGTTTACTGTAAATGATTGCTGCCAACCTGCAACAAAAAAGCGGGAGAGAGGACAAGGAAGCTTTTGGGGTCTACAGGAGCAAAGAGGAAGAAGGAGCTTTTTTGGACCTAAAATGGTAAGTGCAGCTGCACCTCCCTAATTGCAACAAAGTTGCAACAGACATACACAGCACACTCAGTTCCTAAGGGACTTAACATTTAGATAGGATGTCCTACACTGTCTTTAAGGCACAAAATCCATACTCCTTCAAATTTTCAGCTGAAATTACAAGAAGTTTGTTGTTACTTTTTTCTTGCAACAAAATCATTTAAAAAATGTACATTGTGCTAGAGGAAAAAAGTAGTGTGCGCTAACACAATGCATGAATATTATTTCCCCAACCTGGCACATTATTAACCCCTAAACTACAAACCCCCATTGCATTTAACTCCTAAACCCCCAACACAATAACCCCCTGTTAACAACCCAAACCGCAATTCAAATCTAAACTCCATCACTCTATCCCCCCACCGCCACCACTATAAAAATCCTTTTTCACTATAAAAACCTTACTGCTATTAACCACTAAACAACAACAAACCCCTTACAATGACCTCCTCACTGCTAAACCAATTGCTTTAAACCACTAAACAACAACAAACCCCTTACAATAACCTCCTCACTGCTAAACCACTTGCTTTAAACCACTAAACAACAAACCCCTTACAATGACCTCCTCACTGCTAAACCACTTGCTTTAAACCACTAAACAACAACAACCCCCTTACAATGACCTCATCACTGCTAAACCACTTGCTTTAAACCACTAAACAACAACAAACCCCTTACAATGACCTCCTCACTGCTAAACCACTTGCTTTAAACCACTAAACAACAACCCCCTTACAATGACCTCCTCACTGCTAAACCACTTGCTTTAAACCACTAAACAACAACAACCCCCTTACAATGACCTCCTCACTGCTAAACCACTTGCTTTAAACCACTAAACAACAACAACCCCCTTACAATGACCTCCTCACTGCTAAACCACTTGCTTTAAACCACTAAACAACAACAAACCCCTTACAATGACCTCCTTCCTCACTGCTAAACCACTTGCTTTAAACCACTAAACAACAACAAACCCCTTACAATGACCTTCTTCCTCGCTGCTCAACCACTTGCTTTAAACCACTAAACAACAACAAACCCCTTACAATGACCTCCTTCCTCACTGCTAAACCACTTGCTTTAAACCACTAAACTGCCACAACCTCCCATTGCTTTAACCACCACTACTAACCCTCCTAGCCACTGTTTCCCCATAGTGAACAAGTACATTTTCTGTTCATTGTTTGTTTGCCATATTTCTAGGCAGGTATCAAAGGCTTTATTTTTTTCCTTTGGGACTCTCACAATATCTTCACAACATACTTATTTACCCCTAAACTGTCAGACCTCCCAACACAATTAACTCTTGTAAATACCCAACACCACACTAATAAACCCTAAACCACCAGACACATCACAAGGTTTTGAAAATGATCGTATCCCATTATAAGTATGGGATGAGATAATTTAGTCACAAGAAAAAAGTTACATTTTACAATGTCCTGTGATACGAACCGAAACACCCAATCAATATCCTTCAGATTATAATATAGTCCTTGCTGTGTATGCAACTCATTTACAGTACAGGTAGCCCTCAGTTTACGCCGGGGTTAGGTTCCAGAAGGAATGGTTGTAAATTGAAACCGTTATAAATTGAAACCCAGTTTATAATGTAAGTCAATGGGAAGTGAGGGAGATAGGTTCCAGGCCCCTCTCAAAATTGTCATAAGTTACACCTAATACATTATTTTTAAAGCTTTGAAATGAAGACTTTAAATGCTAAACAGCATTATAAACCTAATAAAATAATCACACAACACAAACTTCACTTGGATTTTTCTACAGTTCTTTCTATGCATTACAATCTGGACTGATTTATAGACAGGAAGATCTTGTTCCTTTGAAATCTGCTTGATAGTTCAGGTCTGGTTAAACGGATTAATTTCAGCTTGCTTGGCTTTGCTGCAACACAAGCAGACAGCTCTACCTACTGGCTATTTTAATAAATGCACTGCTTCTCAATGCTTTTTAAAAACAGACACATGACTGGGAAAAAAGGTTGTTATTCTGAAACGGTGTAAATTGAACCGCTGTAAAACGAGGGCCACCTGTACTTAATTGTGGATTTATACAGTGGGGTCGATTTATCCTGATGCCCCTGTTCAGGCTCGCCGGAAACAGCAGTTATGAAGCAGCGGTCTTAAGACCGCTGCTCCTTAACTGGTCCGTCTGCTCTGAGCGGCGGACAGCAATCAACCCGATCAGATACGATAGGGTTGATTGACACCCCCTGCTAATGGCCGATTTGCCGCAAATCTGCAGGGGGCGGCATTGCACAAGCAGTTCACCAGAACTGCTCGTGCAATGCTAATTCATCGATGTCTGTCGGACATGACCTGCTGAGCGGATCATGTCAGACAGACCGTGTTTAAAGAAGGTAAACACATAGGTAAAGTTCTACTCTGCAGTTTCTCAGTAGGGCACAACCTATCAGTCAATAAAGAGCAGCAGTTGCACAATCCTCTATTTAACTGCTATATTCCTGTTTGGAGCTGCAATGCTTTTGGCTCCTCAGCTAGACTTGACCTGTGTGTTTAAACTCATTGCATGAGTTAAAGGGACAGTACACTGTAAAATTGTTTTTCCATTAATGTATTTTAAATGACTTGTTATACCAACTGCAGAGTATAAAATATTTGAGAAATTGCATTTTCGGGTTTATTTGTGTATCTGAAGTAGCTGGTTTTGTGCTTTGAAACCACAGCCTATTACAATGGGTTGAGCTTCAGGTAATATCAGATCTCATTATGTTATCACTTTTATGTACACAGACTTGCTTCCTTATCTTATATTTGTCTGGAACACCAAAGCTCAATACATAGAGAGAACAATGGAAAATTATCATTTTATTACTTAACTATCATGCCCCCCACTGAGGGTGTAATCTCTTCTGCTGGCTGTGTTTACTTAGGATTGTAAATAGCGTATACGCCAGTATCAAAACTTTCAGTATAGGTTGGGAAACCACAAGCTAAATCAGCTATTTCAAATGCTGAAATAGGAGTAAAGGAGCCACTTGCAACAAATTTAATACACTCTAGCAGGTAAAAAGGATCATTGGGAATAATTTAAAGGGGAGAAAGTTTTTGGGTGAACTGTCCCTTTAAGCACACAGCAAGCTAAGGTTAGTAATGCAAATGTTACAAATATTAGAATGTCCCTTTAAAGAGCTATAAAAGTGCAAACTAAAATGGTCTAATATGTTAGAACATTTTATGATTGCAAAGCTGCTTAAATATAACTATACTTTATGTGTGTAACCCAAAGCTAGCGTCCGACTTAGAGCAGAAATGCATTACTGGGAGCTAGCTGAACCCATCTGGTGAACCAATGACAAGAGGTATAAATGTGCAGCCACCAATCAGCAGCTAGCCCCCAGTAGGGCATCACTTCTCATGAGCCTACCCAGGCATGCTTTTCAACAAAGGACATCAAGAGAAAAAAGTGTTTAAAATTGCATGCTCTATTTGAATAATAAAAATGATTGGGTAACAGCTGATTTATGTTATCCCTTTAAAGAGACAAAATTGTTCTGCAGACGTGATTTGGGTTTGGTTTTAAATTGTGAGAAATTATATGTTCTATGGGCTACATGCAAGATGGCAATATTATTGGGTGTGAGGGCAATTATCAACAGTTGTTTCTGTAATGCTACTGGTTTTTAAGCAATACCAGAATCATTTAAAAAATGCCCAAAGGCGCTCACTCTTAGTTCTAATGAGCTCTGATGAATCTGTACTTTGTTGAAGATTCAAATAAAGTACTTTGATGTGTCTATTTCAAACAAATCAATATTCCCAATGTATGCCCTAATGTCAACATTGCCAAAGGATGAACTTATATATAAAGTTATAAAACAAAAAATTGCTATATAGCTATAATAAAGAGCACTATTACCTATATCATTTAGATACCAGTATAATTTGATAAAATAATAAGCTAGAGGTTTAACTAAAAAAATAATGCTCTATAATAAAATGTTTAATTATACATATTTAAACTACTTTGCAATGCAATTTCATTATTTATTTTGCCTGAAATTCTTGTAAATTAACTCTGGAATTGTAGTGTTCTGTTCCCCCCAGAGAGGTTGGAGAGCATTCTATAGAATGCAGAATTCTACATACTAAACAGTGATTGGTTGATATGAGCAGGAACCTGTTTATATCTGTCCCTAATTGGCCACTGCAAAGGAGGTAACATACGTTTCAAGAGGCTTTTTAAGGGATGTGCCATGGAACTGCAAAATGGTGCATAATTTTGAAACAAAATAACATACATATGTATTTATATGTTTATATATGTATATATGAAATAAACAAAAAACAAAGTACCAAATATGCTAGAGTGTTGCAAAACAATATCTGTGTACAAAGGTTAAAAATACTCCCCTCTGTGTGTACCGCTGCCGTCTATCAGTCTCTCCCAAAAAGAGACTGAGAATTGTAGTGGTGTGTGATATAGAGGCGCAGGTGTTTTCTTATTCGGTGCTCCAAATTTGCCTGAGAATGAAAGGGCTTTATTTCTATGTGTGTAGATCAACACCACATAATTAGTGCAGTATACTTACTCTGAAAGAATTCAGAGTCCAGCTTCCTCTCAAGAGTTAGTCTGTGCGATGTATTGTGGTTAAAGATTCCCCAAATCCACTGTTGCTGTGAATACAGGATAGCGTACTCAAAATACAATGTGTAACTCATGCAAAATGTGCAGTATATGCATCTCATTATTTTACTGCTCTTGAGAAAGACGAAACATTGTTGAAACGCGTAGAGCTTTTGTTTATGAGCTTTTATCTATCTGTCCACAGTGACACTTTTAAATAAATTTGTATCTTTTACGAATTTTGTTTGCTGCCTTTTGGATTTTTTTAAACCACATCAGCGGGAGCGCTGTACAAGGAGCCGGATTCCGATTTTATCGGAGTAAGTATACTGCACATTTTGCATGAGTTACACATTGTATTTTGAGTACGTTATCCTATATTCACAGCAACAGTGGATTTACACACATAGAAATAAAGCCCTTTCATTCTCAGGCAAATTTGGAGCATCGAAGAAGAAAACACCTGCGCCTCTATATCACATACCACTACATATGTGTATATATGTCTATATATGTGTACGTATGTATTTATGTGTTTATATATGTATTTCTTGTTTTGTGAAACAGTTAACCAGAGCTCCGAGGATGCGATATCCCAAAGTTTAAGTGATCGGGTTTACTTTCAAATTGTAATACAAGTTCCACATCCGATAAACCTTTTTTTGCTCATGTGTAACTATTAGTGCACCACTCGTAATCTGGCCCTTAATGGTTTATGGTTTCAAAGAACAAAACAAACTTATTTGAATACAAAAATATACCTAAATGTGCAATTTTAAATACATTTTATACTCTGCAGCTGGTTTAACAAGTCATTGGAAACGCATAACTGGTGGCGGCATCGGAGAACCTAAAAAAAATGACCCCATATAGCTAGAGCCTAGGTCAAGGCCCGTATTGAATTTGAGCTTTGGGGGAGCCCTGCGAGGCTTCGTCCCCATCATGAGTCACAGACATCCTAGGAGGTCTTCAGCCAGCTAAATATAGCCACCAATAAGCAAGTGCTATCCTGCGTCCTGAACCAAAAATGGTCCGGCTCCTTATCTTAAATTCTTGCTTTTTCAAATAAAGATACTAAGAAGAAAAATTGATAATAGGAGTAAATTAGAAAGATGCCTAAAATTTCATGCTCTATCCGAATCATGAAATAAAAAATTTGGGTTTAGTATCCCTTTAAATATTGCATATAAAAATAAATTTAAAAAGAGAAAAGCTTGCATTGTTTGTAAACTTTAATATCTTAATGAAAAAGAGGACTCAAAAAGCTTAGTTTTCCTCTTTTATATCTTGTTGAGAATGCCATAACGTTTAAGGCTTTAACGACAGCACCCAACAGTCTGTCTGTAACCTTAAAGGGACACTGTACACTAAATTTTTATTTGCCTAAATGTTTTGCAGATGATCCATTTATAAAGCCCATCTGAGTGTTTTGTAACAATGTATAGTTTTGCTTATTTTTAATAACATTGTGCTGATTTTCAGACTCCAAACCCCTCCTAAGTATCATATATAGACCCAAGTGTACAGACTTCTGCTTGCTCCTCTTTGTGCAATGGGTCTTTTCATATGCATGGATAGGGTCTGCTCCTTCTGCTTTCTCCGCTCCTTTCAGTGGGTGTCCCAACCTAACCTCATCAACAGTGCTAAATTGGGAGCTTCAAAGTAAGTTTAATAAAAGGTTTTAGACTGGATTTTTGGATCAGTATCTGTGCAGTATCTTCTTTATAGTAGTGTCTATTACATGCAGTTATATAAAATTGGTGCATACTGTCTTTTTAATGCCTTCCGACAGCAATTTTTTCTATTTGCAAACTCACGCATACCCAATTGTCAGTTGTACACTTTCTACTAATATGCACAACTGGTACAGCTGTACAGTTTACATATAAAAATCTTTTACCAGAATGATTATGCCAAATAAAAAAAATCAACAAGTTTAAATACTAATTTTTCTTATGGATGATGGAAAAATGTTGGCTTACAGTTCCCCTTTAAGTAAAATGATAGTATTCCAGCCTCTTTGGGAAGGAGTGAAACAGGCACATTTTTCAGAGATATCTTGCAGTAATATCAGATAAAATGACGGCGATAGGCCCCCTAGTGATAACTGACTTGGAGTCTGGAGTGTTCTGTGTGTTTGTTTTAATTAGTAATTTTATAAGGCCCTGGTGCAGCGTTCCCAGCCTTGTTTTCCTGCATTCTGTCTACAAGAGATTTCCCCAACCACCCAGCCTGTTGAAAGAAGTTAGATGGCGGCTTTGAGTTTAAGGTTGCAGTTAGTCAGTCTTGGCTGGAGTAGGTTTAATTGAGCTAGCTCTATAAGCCCAAGCATTAATGTATTTCCACCTTTTGCGTGCTTGTTGTACGTCTCATTCGCTGAGGTCGCCCTACCCGGCTGGAACATGTTATGTCCTAGCTAGGTGGTTGGTTATGGACCTGGGAGCGGGCAGAGAGAATGCAGAGTGATGGCACAGAGAGACAGGGAGGGATGACGCCAACTAGGTGACGGCTTAGGGGTTCCTCTCCTAATAAAGTGCAGGCTGAAGAGGTCCATCGGAACTTCTATCTCTCTTTGCCATTGAGCGTGAGCAAGGGGTGCTCTGCTGCAGGTACTAAATGGTCCTTGACCATCTGCTAGTAATAGGGGTTAGATTAGTTACTCAAGTGCCGCCACCTGGATTAAGAATTTATGCAAAAAAGTTTAGTTCAAATTTTTGCCTAATTATTTACGTTTAATAAATGTGACTGTGACCGGTCTTTATCCCAAGTTTGGCGTTTGTGTTTTTATTTGTAAGTTCTTACTGTGATAAGCTATGTAGTTATAATAACAAAAGGGTGACATAGGAAGTGTGTTCCTTATGAAAGTTTCACTGTTAATGCATTTGTCTGCCAGTGTATTTATTCATTATTGTAATCTCTGTTTATGGTCAGTGATCATCTAAGTATGATAGATAGATATATAGGTTCATATTGTCATAATAAATAAATGTGCTGATTATTTCTATTTTATAGCAAACCAATGTTGGTGATTATTTTTTTCTTAGTAGCAGTAATTATAGCAGTAGTATTAACCCTTTTAGCTGCTGAGCCATTTCCACACTTGTGCTGAGCTGTTTTGCAGTTTTTAGATGCTGCATACGTTTAGGCCCTACTGTAGGCCATTTTTCAGTGAGAAATTTTTAGAAATAGTATTATATATCTTTTGTTTCAGGAGACCCAGCAGATTCACACTATGGGGCCGATTTATCAAGGACACAAGCCGAATCAGGAGTTAAGAAGCAGCAGTCATAAGACCGCTCCTTAACTCGTCCACCACCTCTGAGACGGCAGACAGCAATCCGCCTGATCGGATAGGATCGGGTTGATTGACACCCCCTGCTAGCGGCCGATTGGCCATGAATGTGCAGGGGGCGGTATTGCACAAGATTTCATGACAAATGCTTGTGGAATGATAAATGCCGACATCGTACGCTGTCAGCATTTATCGATGTCCGTTCCCACTATGATAATTCAGTCCCTATACCATTATTATATGTATCTATCATGCTGTGTAAGAAAAATGCATTTTTTAAAATTACATTTAAAAAGGGCCTTTTGATATAGTTATGTAACTTTGATCTGTACATAGGGGCTCCCTTGAGCCTCTAAGCAAATAAATGGATATTTAAAATGATTGGTCTTAGGGGTTTCTACAGATTAAATGTACATAAAACACAAACATTTTATGTTGTGCTGCTAAATTTAACCACCAATTAGCAAGCGCTACCCAGGGTTCTGAACCAAAAATGGGCAGGCTCCTAAACCTGCAATCCTGCTTTTCCAAATAAAGATACCAAGAGAATGAAGAAAAATTGATAATAGGAGTAAAACAGAAAGTTGCTTAAAATTGCCTGCTCTATCTGAATCATGAAAGAAAAAAAATTGGGTATAGATATATATATATATTATTTTAATGGATGTTCCTGTAATGAATAAAACCAACTTTTCCAATGGGAGTTGCCCCTATAAGCCAATTGAGCAGTAGAGTCCCAGTACGTGGTTGCACATAAGTACAAACTACCTATTAGTTTAACAGTAAGTTCAAACATTATTTAGTAACCTTTTTTCAAGAAAAAAAACTTAAATTATGCTTACCTGATCATTTTCCACAGCTGCATTTATTACTTTTGGGAATGCAGAACCTGGCCACCAGGAGGAGACAAAGACACCCCAGCCAAAGGCTAAAATACCTCCCCCCACTTCCCTCATCCCCCAGTCATTCTACCAAGGGAACCAGGAACAGTAGAAGAAATATCAGGGTGAAAAGGTGCCAGAAGAACAAAAATAAAGACGCCCCATAGAAAAAATACGGACGGGGAGCTGTGGACTCTTTCAATCTGAAGAAAAGAAAATTATCAGCTAAGCATAATTTTAGTTTTTCCTCATAAATGGAAAGAGTCCAGAGCTGCCTTCATTACTTTTGGGAAAACAATACCCATGCTATAGAGGACACTGAATGCAAAAATGGGACGGTACAAGAGGCGGCCCATTCTGAGGGCACCAGGCCTGAACACCCCTACCCAAAAAAAGTCTGCTTTGTCCGAAGCCAAGAACAACTTTGAAAAAAAAAAGAAAAAGCCCAAGGACACTGACCCGCAGATAGTCCACAAGCCTTGCTAGAGACTGCAGGAACTAGACTCGACTGAGTCAACAGCCTCCAGGAGACACCGTCGCCCAGCAGTCGGTCTCCAAGCAACACACCCCTTACTAAAGAAAGGGAACCAGCTACCGTATTCTTCCACAAAGAAGAAAAGACACAGAGAAAACATGATTGTACTTGTAAAGCGTGGCTAATCCCCCTTAAGGGACTTAAAGCACTGCTCATCTTATCAACCTTGAAAGGAGAAAAGGCTGAGTAGACCACCCCGGGGATCCAACTAGCAACCCTCGGGTTTGCTACAGTGCAGAGAAGCCACAGTGCATTAGTATGCTGAGCTAGCTGTCCAGCTAGCAAAAGGAACTCCAGAAAAAAACCTAAAAAGGGCACAAGTCCTAAATAAAAACACAGAGCAAAAAACCAGAGAAACCGGGTCGTGCTAATAGAGACTCAACTAGTCTCATAGAAACAAGGGGAGGCTACGCCCAGACCCCAGAAATACAGAAACCACGGGATAAGGCTGGGAGTCTGAAACAGAGAGAGGATCTTCCCCTAACACAGTGCAACCGCACTCTAAAAAGCAACTGACGACAAAGGTCCCCAAGTTGCAAAAAGGTAGCTCAGAATACAGAAATATTCAGAAACGAAACCTCGTGCAGCAAGCTCACATAGGTCTGACGAACAACACCTGAAGCAAAAACAGTGCACGCTGCAGTCATCTAAAAATGACCCTGAAACTTAAATACTTGCAGGGCAAGAAGAAAGCAGCTGAAGATAGGATCCTTCAGATTGCTAAGAATCCACTAACCAGCGGATAACGTCGCAGGCTATCTAAGACCTGCCAGTCCTTCCCACAAACTTGAACGTGGATAAAGGAGAAATCTCAAAGAAGCTTACCATACCTCGAATGCTCCGAGGATGAATTAGCAGAGCAACAGATCTCAGATCCTGCTCCAACACCGGACCAGCCCAAGCGACAGACATGTCTGATAGACGGGGGGGGCAGAAAGACCCCAACCACAAGCCCCCAGGGAATGGAAAGAAAAGGGGGGACTCACCCACCCCAACAGAGCTTGGGTGCCAACCCAATCCGCTCCTCCAAAATAAGGCACTCCCAAGGAGAACCCCCTAGGACCTGGAACAGAGAAAAGTACAATAGATCCGTAGGAAGAACTGTCACAACTCTCTTAGACAGTTTCTACATAGAGAGACCAATTTCCAACAGGTGGAACAGAGCCCACAGAGCAGCAGAAGCTGCCCCTTACAGAAATAAGCCACCTGATCCAACCTCCTACACACAGGGCAGGACAATGAACCTCCAGAGAGAGGAAACCCCAGCTCATAAGGAAGGCAAACTATCCCCTCAAAAGAGAAGGGCACAGATAAGAACAGCATACATGTCCACAAGACATGAAGCCATAGTATGATCAAAACACGGACTGAATGAAAAAATCATCCAGACACCACTGTTGACCCAACAGAGAAAAAACTCACCATGAAGAGGAGCACACTCCGTCCGAAGGACAAGTCAGGCCTTAAAGTTTATAACCAGTACCCGAAGGTGGATGTGAACTCTGGCCTTTCTGCTTGCAAGCCCAATGAGCTAGCCCCTATGTCGCAACATAGGGTCCCTGAAAAAACTGGGTCGTCCCGAACCATTCCACAGGATCATAAGTCTCCAGACATCCAAGAAGGATCCAAGACAAGAACCCTGGACCTGGGACCTGGAATCATCCTAGAATGAACAACACCCCCAGGGAACACAAGATACCCCGTCTGAAGCAATCAGACCTCATAGGGGATGAAAACCGTGGAACCCGGAGAATGGGTACAGGAATCACTCATAATTCCCAGTTCAAAGGGAATAGAACACCCTTAGCCGGAGGTCAACACCCCCCCCCCCCAAAAAAATTTCTCTGGAGCCCAAAGGCCCCAAGGGCAACACTAAGGGAAATGATAACGAGAACAGAGTCAACCGAAGGAGGGAGTAGAAAAGAAAGGCTAATCTCCATAATCCTTTCAGATTAACGTTCCAGAGGACCACACCCAAGAGAGAAGAATGCAAAGCATCCTGAACCCAGGCAGAAAAACATCCCCTAAGCAAAAAGCTTGGAAAAAGAGACAACTCCTATCGCCCCTGATATGGAGACGACTAGCTCCCGAAGGAAGACAGAGCCTCACGGCCTTCACTTCCTAATTAAGCGGCCAAAGCCACCAGAAAAAACGGACAAAGTCCAGAAAGTCTCGACCCAAAGGAAGAGAACCTCTAAAAGGAACAAGTCCTAAAAGGACACTTCCAAAGAGACTATGAAAGGCAAAACCGTAAGAACGATGGTATGAATGACCTAAATCCTCCAAACCTCTAACCCACAACCGAAAGGAACACTCTAGTTCCCGAAAAAATCGGAAACAACTGAGCATGTCGCCGCCGATCTCAACGGAGTCCCGGCCCACTAGATTGAAAGGCAAATGAGGACTGAACCAATCCCCATGCCCCTAAGCAAACACGGACCATCAAGTCCTCTCAGGATGCTAGTTGAAGCTTGTAAAATAAAACAAGTAAACAACACAAATCATATTGTGATCACTAGGCGCCCTCACCGGACCAGCCGGACATAAAAAGGCACCACGTGTATGAACTAGGCCTCAAAGACAGAAGGATTTGTACCCAGTCAGGACCAGCCTGAAACCAATGGCCCCAGCACTCTCAAGGCTACATAGATTCTCCCCCCGAGAAAGAGGGATAAAGAACAGTCAGACAGCATAGGACTAGTATGTCAGAACTGGAAAAGGATACACAAATAACAAAGACTATAAGAAGATTACTTCATCCCCCTATGTCTATGCATGCAAGACAGTCGAAAATTAAGACTGAGAATCCCCAGGCCCATTAAGAGTGGGATCCTCCAGCAACGCCAAAAACGTGCCTCAGTAAAACACAAAGGTGCGAAAGTCTATAACCAAAGGCGCAACATACCTCTGCCGGGACAAAAGAAAACACCAGCCCCGAAGGTTGACCTCCTGAGGCCTCAGGGGCAGTCGCTCCCCTGGAGGGCTGAACTGGACCAGGCGATCCCACGCCTGAAGAGCCCCGGTTAATGGAACATGGACAATATCGGAAGCACACTCCTGGGAGGTGCGGATGTGCCAGCGCCAAAGATATGGCCATGCGGAACCGTGTTGTAACCTCCGGTGGGAACAGGCCACACTCCGTAGAAGGATAAGTAGCATTTGGGTTACCTGCATGCGTAATAAGAGTTGGTGGTAGGGAACTCGCCTCGTGGGAAATAGAATCCCCAGAGGAGGAAGGCTCAGTGGGCACCTGATTCCCCGATCCCGAGGAACAGAGCACTCTAAAACGCCATTTGGAACATAACTGATGGGCATGTATCACCCGGGCCAATTCATATTCTTCGCAAGAAGTAGAGTCTGAATCAGAGACATCCATCTCCAAAAAATCTGAATAATGGACCAATAAGAAAAATCTAAACGGCATCTTACACCCCTAATGGCTGGGACACTCACCACCTCCAGGGAACCAGACACCAGCGGACCAGGATTTCTCCGTCGCCACACGGTCAGGAATGCGGAAATGGAGAGCCAAAATGTGGCCACGCCCGGTCACAACTGTGCAGTCCATGCAAAAGCGTGCCCGACCGTAAAGGCTGGGTCACTAGACATAGGCCGTTCTGTTCCAAAATAGCCATGAGCCAAATCAACACTACACAGTAGCAGACAGAATCACATAACAAACATGATTATAAACCCCCCTGTTCAATAACCCCCCTCAGGAGATATTAACTCTTGATTCCTAGATACAAAAAGGAGCCTCACTGAGACCCTATTTTAAAGTTATCCCCAGAAAGTTGTAGCCCCTCTCAGATAAACATCCCAGGGCAAACTTTTCCTCACCCCCCACAACTTCTCTACCCTTACCCCCCTCCCAACTTCTTTGCCCCTCTTCTAAAGACCACCCAGTACTCATCCATGATGAAAGTAAAATGAAACAATTTTACCGGAATATACGCCGTGGAACAGGAACATGGCCCTTCAAGTGTGACAGATAGTAGCGTCACTTCTGCTATGGACTTGAGAGAAAAAAGCAGGCAGTGAAACTCGTCAACGCTGATTGCTTGTGGAGCTGTTAATATGAGTCGGGATGGTTTCGCAGAAGACTCTCCCTGCATCTCCGGACTCTAACTTTCACCCATGCTCTCACTAAGAGGCTGACAGGACTACTTAAAACTCCAGTCCCATGCCGAAGAGTACTACCCTCCATAAGAGACTATCGAAAACTTCTGACACTTCTCTACCAACCTCCTGGGACGAAAAGCAAAGAATGACTGAGGGATGAGAGAAGTGGCGGAGGTATTTAAGCCTTTGGCTGGGGTGTCTTTGCCTCCTCCTGGTGGCCAGGTTCTGAATTCCCAAAAGTAATGAATGCAGCTGTGGACTCTTTCCATTTATGAAGAAAAAAACAACACATTTATGTTTAAGTGCTGCCCTTTCAAATACATGAAAAACATTTTGTATATGTATCTTTAATTCCCTTTTAAGGGGCATTAAGCACTAAATAAATGTTACATTCCTCTTTCTAATTATGGGTGCTGCCATTTTGCAACCTAAGTTCCACTGCAGGTATCTGAAGGAGACTTGCTGCATATGTGTGCAAATACATCAGCACTGGAATGCACTGAAATCTAGATTTTTAACAATAAGCACCCATGACTAGAGGGAAGTGGAGAATTACCTCAGCACTATGCTTATACATGTATGTGTATGTGTGTTAAATATCATTTTAATACCCTATTGTCTATCTAAGCTATTTTGAGAAGGTCATACTGTAGTATCCAGTGCCCTCATCCACACCCGCATAAACTGTAACATTCTACATCTGACTGTAAATTTCCCCCACTTGCTGTTTATTTGTATTTAACACTTTTACTGCCAGACAATGACATTCTGTCTAGCTTAAATCCTGCAATCATTTCAGGGAATCTCTATTTGCCTCTTTACCAACACAGTAGGCATTTAACACTTCAACAGGAAAACCAGCTGACAAGACATCGCTGAGTCCTCACGTAAATTCTCAGACTTGTATTTCACTCATCTCGGTATCCCTGTTGTCTGCGGCATATTTACCAGATTTCCTGAGGTGATTTAATGAATTACTTTTTTTTTTTACTTAACAGCTCTTTTGTTCCAAGACAAGACACAAAACATGGCTGATGTTCACTGATAAATGTGTTTTACAATAAACATGCAATTGCTCCAATATTAATCTAACTAAAGCTAGAACAAGATGCCAAAATACAAGTTTAGTCCTGAAGGTCATACACTACCTAGTCAGTGAAGAATGAAGGTTGTTCCCTGTTATATGTGGTAATATACATTGCTGTGGTTAAAGGGACACTCAATCAAAATTAAACTGTCATGATTCAGATAGAGCATGCCATTTTAAACAACTGACTTCCATTAACTAAATGTGCACAGTCTTTTTATATTTAAAATTTTTGAGTCACCAGCTCCTACTGAGCATGTGCAAGAATAAGTGTGTATGCATTTGTGAATGGCTGTCACATGGTACGAGTATGCATTTGTGATTGGCTGATAGCTGTCACATGGTACAGGGGGAGTGGAAAAAGACATAACTTTTAAAATTGTCAGAAAAAAAATCTACTACTCATTTGAAGTTCAGACTAAGTGCTATTGCATTGTCTTGTTATCTTGCATTTGTTGATTATGCAAATCTACTGTGTTGACTGGTATTCCTATAAAGTTGTAATATACTAAACTGCAATTAGGGTTAACAGGTTTCCAGTATTTCAGCAGACTGTCCAATAAAATCTCTACAACAATACTGGGCACGTAAAGGTCGAGTTTTTTTAAAGTGGCAGAGGTACATTTTAAATGCCTCTTAGTCATCTAAGTATTTCAAATACATTGCTACAGTGTAAAAAATAATTAGTGTATTTAGGGCTCGATTTATTAAAGCTGAGGCGGACAGGGGCGCATATACAGGGGGAGTAGTAAGAGCAAAATAGGGGGATAGAGACAGCAAAAGAGAGGGAGAGAGACAGCAAAAGAGGGGAGAGAGCAAAAGAGGGGGGATAGAGAGAGCAAAAGAGCGGGGGAGAGAGACAACAAAAGAGAGGGAGAGAAATAGCAAAAGAGAGGGGGGAAGAGAGCAAAAGAAAGGGTAGAGGGAGAGAGAGAGCGCAAGAGGGGGGAGAGAGAGAGCAAAAGAGGGGGAGTAGTAAGATCAAAAGAGGGGGATAGAGAGAGCAAAAGAGAGGGAGAGAGACAGCAAAAGAGAGGGGGGAGAGAGCAAAAGAAAGGGGGAGAGAGAGAGCAAAAGAGGGGGATAGAGAGAGCAAAAAAGAAGGAGAGAGACAGCAAAAGAGGGGAGAGAGAGAGCAAAAGAGGGGGGATAGAGAGAGCAAAAGAGCGGGGGAGAGAGACAACAAAAGAGAGGGAGAGAAACAGCAAAAGAGAGGGGGGAAGAGAGCAAAAGAAAGGGTAGAGGGAGAGTGCAAGAGGGGGGAGAGAGAGAGCAAAAGAGAGGGAGAGAGACAGCAAAAGAGAGGGGGGAGAGAGCAAAAGAAAGGGGGAGAGAGAGAGCAAAAGAGGGGGATAGAGAGAGCAAAAAAGGGGGGGATAGAGAGAGCAAAAGAGGGGGGATAGAGAGAGCAAAAGAGGGGGAAAGAGACAGCAAAAGACAGGAGGAGAGAGAGCAAAAGAGATGGGGAGAGAGAGAGAGCAAAAGAGAGGAGGGAGAACGAAAAAGAGAGGGGGAGAGAGAGCACAAAAGAGAGGGAGGAAAAGAGAGGGGGAGAGAGAGAGAGCAAAAAAGAGGGGGGAGAGAGCAAAAGAGAGGGGGAGAGAGAGCAAAAGAGAGGGGGGAGAGAGCAAAAGAGAGGGGGAGAGAGAGCAAAATATAGAGAGGGGGAGAGAGAGAGCAGAAGAGAGGGGGGAGAGAGAGCAAAAGAGAGGGGGGAGAGAGAGAGCAAAAGAGAGGGGGGATAGAGAGCGAGCAAGAGGTGGAACCGCTGTAGTGTAAAAAATGGCCCGTCTACACGGGCTTTAGGACTAGTATATATACTGTATATATATATATATATACGTATACGTATATATATATTATATATATATATATATAGAAAGATAGACAGATAGCTATAAATAAATATAGATATTTCAAATAAAAATAAAAAAAATTCTGAGTGAAGAACAACGCTATTTAAACTATTTCTTAACGCACCTTCGGGTTTAGCATACTTAGCTTAGTGCACCTTCGGGTTGGCATGCGAAATTCAGAACAGAATTTTGTTGCGCACCCTATAGAAGTCTATGAGTAGAGGGAGTTAGAGTAGCCGCGCTATCAAAACTCCAGATGTTAGAGCGTCTGAGGGTTTCTTTTGAGCAAATATTTTTTTACTTTCAACTTGTAATATAAGTGTAAGAATAGGAGCGTTATTGATTTAACTTGAGTTGTGTTAGTGCTCAATAATGTTTTTTCCCTCCACTTGTAATCTAGGACATGGCTGGTATTTTTTAAGGTTTAGGTCAAGGTTGAAAATAAAGATTAAATATAGAAATAAAAAAAGTGTATCAAATTATCATTTAAAATCAATCCTAAAATTGGCCACCCTAACCACAGGACAGTAACTTTCCCTACAGTTATACTGGTGGTCATTAAAGGGACAGTTTACCCATAATTTGTGCGGCATGCAGGGGGGGGGTGTGCATGACGGGGGTGCGCACACTCAAAGAGTTGGTGGTATGACATCCAAATCTATCTTCACCAGGCAATGGTATTACCTGTTCATGGGCTACATTTAATTTCTATTCCTCTGGCTTTGACATAACAAGTTCTATAGTTGCCTCTATGACTCTGCTAATTCCCAGGGATCCTGGGACGTTTGTAAGGGTAGACATATTTCTTGTGTTAACTGTTAAGTGCGTGTTCCCGCAAATGGTCAAAACATAATTTCTAATTGATCAGGTCAGTGCCTCTCTTTTCCGATTATTCACTGAAACACGGTATTTTGTCAAGTCAAACAAAGGCATCTCGATAAAGAATTATATAAAAAAATGCTCCCAGAAATTGTTAAGGTCTTGGAAAAAGATCAGTTACTGTTAACTATGACAAGGGTCACACACGTAAACATTCATAATATGAATTCTGTAAAAGCAATGTTAAAAGATACTTTTGTCAACCCTCCTTCGCGTACCGTGGGCAAGACGTGGCGCCTTAGAGACTTTCTAGTCACTATCCCCTGGATCAAGGTTGAGACTCTATCAACACTCACCACCTTTTTGAGTGTCAATCGAACTCCTCTTCTTTCTGAAGAGGTGCTTTGGGCCACCCTCAAGGCATACCTTAGGGGTTTCTTTATCAGCAAGCATGCCCAGATTAAGAACGGGCGAGGAGCCTCGCTTGCATCCCTTAACTGCCAACACAGAACCCTGAAGCTTGAACTTTCTAACTCCTACTCAGCTACAGTGAGTAATAAACTCTTGGAGATTTCTAAACAGATAAAAGACCTAGAGATTGACGAAACTCAACGTATGTTAGACAAACTTAAATAAGTCTATTACCATAATAATAATAAAGTCTCTTCTTTATTGGCCAGAAAGCTGAGAAATCGGACAGCACAAGCCAAAATCACTTCTATAAACACCCCTACTGGATGTGTGATGTCTCCAGCAGGTATAGGAGAAGCCTTTAAGCATTTCTATTACCAACTGTATAATTTAGACTCCACAGACCCTACAAAACCTCTTAACCCAGTCAGTATCCGCAGATACCTCGCTTCCCTAGACCTCCCTCAAATGGATCAAATAAACACAATGACTCTTATCTCTCCTATTTCTCTTGAAGAGGTTACCTTGGCCGTTAGAGACCTCAAAACTGCGAGGTCACTGGGCCCAGATGGCTTCACGAGTCAATTTTATAAATCTTTATCCCCTTAAATCTCCCCGATTCTCTGTAAGGTATTCAACGAAGTATTCAGCAAAGGAAGTTTCCGAAAGGAGTTCCTTGAGGCCTCCATTACCACTATACTAAAGGCGGGTAAGGACCCCCAGGATTGTGGAAGCTACCGCCCGATCTCCTTGCTTAACATCGACACTAAACTCTATGCAAAGATACTAGCAAACCGACTTGCCCAGATCACTCCCACTTTGATGCACCCGGATCAAGTGGGTTTTATCCCCCAAAGAGAAGGTCCTGACGCCACTCGGCGAATCTTAGACATACTGCTGGAAAGTGCTAAGGGTGACACCCCCACGTTAGCCCTGTCATTGGATGCTGAGAAAGCCTTTGACAGGGTGAGGTGGGAGTACTTATGGGAGACTCTGCGTGCCTTCGGAATTCCCGAAAAATGTATTATCGCGGTCCAGGCTCTATACTCTAATCCATCTGCCAGGGTTAAGGGAATTGGCTTTCAATCCAATAGCTTTGATATCACCAATGGGACGCGACAGGGTTGCCCCCTCTCCCCGCTCCTGTTCGCCTTCTCCATCGAGCCTCTGGCTCAAGCCATACGAACAGACCCGAATATCTCCGGCTTTCCTGTTAGCTCCCGTTCACATACCATTTATTTATATGCGGATGATGTAACTCTCCTGCTTACTGATCCACTTAGGTCACTCCCCGCTGTTTTCAAACTCATCTCTAAGTTCAGAACCCTAAGTTATTATAAATTAAACCTGGCTAAAACCGAAGCTTTATACATTAATGTTACGCCTCAGGATCTTATCACCCTACGTGAAAGATACAGGTTCCAGTGGTCTCCCCACTCCTTAAAATTACTAGGTGTCCACCTCTCCTCAAGTGTCTCAACTGTTATTCTTAAGAACTTCACGGAGAGACTTCCGGATTGGAAAAAACTATTAGACTCCTGGGATTTTCATGATATCTCCTGGACGGGCAGAATTGCAGCTATCAAAATGTCTTATATTCCAAAACTCATTTACCTATTCCGTACCATCCCACTTAACCTGCCTCGTTCACTTCTGAATAAGCTTCAGAGCCTTATTACCAGCTATGTCTGGAAAGGCAAGAGACCTCGAACATCGAGACAAACCCTTCAAAGACCCAGTGACAGAGGTGGCCTGGGTATGCCTAATATCATTCTTTACTATCAAGCGGCACGCTTAACCCATCTGACCGAATGGGGTTGTACAGATAGCCCTGCCCTATGGAGGGATGTTGAACAGTCTCTTCTTCCTTCAGGAGTGAGATTAACAGACCTCCCCTGGATTCCCTCTCATTATTGGGAAAATCTTGTCACCACACACCCGGTGATTTTAGATACCCTTAAGTTCTGGGATCAGACAAGACACTTGAATTCGGTAGCTCCCCACCCTTCTCCGTGTCAAACTATAGCTAGTGTTCTTTTTTGCCTACCTGACACTCATGTCCATTCCTGGTCCTCCCTTGGAGCTAACCGTGTTATGGACCTCTATGATAATTCTGGTGGTTTATCTCATGCATCGATTTGTAATAAATTCCGGATTCCAGCTCAGTTACAATTTGAGGCCTTTCGACTCTCTTCCATAGTCAAATCATGGGGATTCCCCAGAGAACACATTAGAACTGATACAAAATGGGAACAGCTATGGTCCCTACCTCACAAGGTTAAAGGAACCTTATCGTTCCACTATGAGATACTACTAGACCCCTCCTCTCAACCAAAAGTCTCACAATTTATAGCTTGGGAAACCGAACTCAACTTCACAGCTGATGCTGACTCCTGGTACAGAGAACTTAAGTCCACTAGAAGATTATTACATTGCACATCCCTATGGGAGCTCCATTACAAACTCACGGTGCGTTGGCACCTAGTCCCAGTAACCCTTCATAGGATTTATAACTCTCACTCTCCTGTTTGTTGGAGAGGCTGTGGACAACTTGGAACTCAGGCACACATCTGGTGGTATTGCCCCAAAATCTCCTCTGTTTGGCTCTGGGTAACTAACCTACTGCAATCCCTAGGCATAATTTTTCAACTTAGTCCCCAAATTGGCTTACTCCACCTCAACTTCCCAGCCCTCTCCCCTACACATAAAGCTTTATCCATCTATCTACTGATGGCTACTAAGTTAGAAATTGCTAAAGCATGGAAACAACTTTCTCCTCCTAACACTTCACAGATTATAGCTACAGTCAACTACTTATCGAAAATGGAAGCCTATTCCCATTCATCTCTAGATAAACTAGATTTTTACCATGCAACTTGGGCTCCCTGGTGGGAAAAATTCTCCAACTAATCAAGCCTGACATTAATTAGACCCTGCTCGCTTCTTTCTGAGACAATATGCCCCTAATGTAACATTTAACTAACACTCTCTCACTATATATCTCTATTCGTCTCTCTACTTTCTGACTCAATATTTTACATACTTATTTATCTATTTATTTAGTTATTTTCTTCTGGTGCTGTCTCTCTCTTTCATTTCTTTTTCTCCATTCCATACTCCATTACCCTATTTGAGACTACCCTATGAGAGCATATATCCCCACTTATCTTTACAATTATTGTAACGCCCGTTATTAATATAAAACTGAGGAAAAGGTTATTCGAAATATCATGCAACCTTGGAATATTCTTATATTGATACTTTTTGACTCCACATTAGTTGGTATCACTATCACCTTTTGTCTGTGTATCATGGAAAATGTCACATTTGTATGGTATTCTTGTATTTTGTGTTTTTCCTCAAATAAAAATTTATTTAAAAAAAAAAAAAAGATACTTTTGTCTCAAACACTGTTTGCATTAGAAATGCCCAGGGAGACAGACATGAGCCTCCACGGGAAGGGCTAAACAAGAGACTCCCCAGCAGTTGCACATCTACTGTTTAATACAGAAGATAGACATTAAAAATAAAAAAACAAAAACCACAACCCTCTGAACATCTCAACCCAATAGGACTCCGATGTAATCCCATACAGCTAGATTACGACTTGTGCGTTATGAGTGAAAAAGCATTGTTATGGCTCATTTCACTACCGCTGCTATTACAGGTGTTGTAGGTATAGCTGTACCAAACACCTTTTTGGTAACTACCGCACCTTTCAAAAAGTCCTTTATCAATGGGACTTCCATAGCGCCAGTATTACGAGTTTGCCTGTCCGGCTAAAAAGTGAGCGGTACAGCCTATAACTACAAGATCTGTACCGCCACCTGAAAGTCAGTAGTTATGGGTTTTACGTTACATTGCTGTACCATAAAACTCATAACTAAAGTGTTACAAAGTACACTAACACCCATAAACTACCTATTAACCCCTAAACCGAGGCCCTCCTGCATTGCAAACACTAAAATAAAATTATTAACCCCTAATCTGCCCCTCCGGACATCGCCACCACTATATTAAACATATTAACCCCTAAACCGCCGCACTCCCGCATCGCAAACACTAGTTAAATATTATTAACCCCTAATCTGCTGCCCCCAATGTCGTCGCCACCTACATACACTTATTAACCCCTAATCTGCTGTCCCTAACATCGCTGCAACCTACATTACTGTTATTAACCCCTAATCTGCTGCCCCCAAAATCGCCGCCACATAACTACACTTATTAACCCCTAATCTGCTGCCCCCAATGTCGCCGCCACTATACTAAAGTTATTAACCCCTAAACCTAACCCTAAATCTAACCCTAACACCCACTAACTATAACATAATTAAAATAATTCCAAATAAAAATTACAATTAATACCAAAATTATTCCTTTTTAAAACTAAATAAATACTTACCTGTAAAATAAAACCTAAGCTAGCTACAATATAACTAATAGTTATATTGTAGCTATCTTAGGTTTTATTTTTATTTCAAAGATAAGTTTGCATTTGTTTTAACTAGGTTGATTAGTTAGTAAATAGTTATTAACGAATTTACCTGTGAAATAAAACCTAACCTGTCTTACAGTTAAACCTAACATTACATTAAAATTAAATAAATTACATTAAAGGGACCGTAAACACCAGAATTTTTGTTGTTTAAAAAGGTAGATAATCCCTTTATTACCCATTCCCCAATTTTGCATAACCAACACAGTTATATAAATACACTTTTTACCTCTGTGATTACCTTGTATCTATGGCTCTGCAAACTGCCCCCTTATTTCAGTTCTTTTGCTTGCTCTTGGGAGCTTCACGTGCCTGAGTTCAATGTTATCTATATGAAACACATGAACTAACGCCGTCTAGTGGTGAAAAACTGTCAAAATGCATTCAGATTAGAGGTGGCCTTCAAGGTCTAAGTAATTAGTATATATACAGTTCCTCCTAGATTTAGCTTTCAACTAAGAATACCAAGAGAACACAGCAAAATTGGTAATAAAAGTAAATTGGAAAGTTGTTTAAAATGACATGCCTTATTTAAATCATAAAAGGTTTTTTTTTACTTGACTGTCCCTTTAATGAAATACAATTAACTAAATTACAACAAAAAAAACACTGTTACACAAAATAAAAAAGAAATGATCAAATATTTTAACTAATTACACCTAATCTAATAGCCCTATCAAAATAAAAAAGCCCACCAAAATAATAAAACCCCTAGCCTAAACTAATCTGCCAATAGCCCTTAAAAGGTAACAGCTCTTTTACCTGGCAAATAAAAATACAAACAAACCCCAACAGTAAAACCCACCACCCACACAATCAAACCCCCCAAATAAAAACCTACCTAAAAAATCTAAGCTACCCATTGCCCTGAAAAGGGCATTTGGAAGGGCATTCAGCTCTTTTTCAAGAGCCCAAACCATAAACTAAATCAGCCAATAATATTGATTGGAACAGCCAATAGAATGCAAGCTCAATCCCATTGGCTGATTGGGTCAGTCAATAGGATTGAAGCTCAATCCTATTGGCTGATTGCATCAGCCAATAGGATTTTTTTCCCTTTAATTCCGATTGGCTGATAGAATTATATCAGCCAATCGGAATTAAAGGTACGCCATCTTGGATGACGTCCCTTAAAGGGAACCTTCAGTGTACGGCTGGGACCGTATGAAGAGGATGCTCCGCGCCGGATGTCTTGAAGATGGACCCGCTCCGCGCCGGAAGGATGAAAATAGAAGATGCCGTCTGGAGATGCCTGGAGGACAACTTCTTGCCGCTTGGATGAAGACTTCTCCCGGCTTGGTTGAGGACTTCTTGCCGCTTGGATGAAGACTTCTCCTGGCTGGATGAGGATGGATGTCCGGTCTTCCAAAACTGTAAGTGGATCTTCGGGGGTTAGTGTTAGGTTTTATTAAGGGTTTATTGGGTGGGTTTTATTTTTAGCTTAGGGTTTGGACAATGTAAAAGAGCTGAATGCCCTTTTAAGGGCAATGCCCATCCAAATGCCCTTTTCAGGGCAATGGGTAGCTTAGTTGTTTTTTAGGTAGGTTTTTATTTGGGGGGGTTGGTTGTGTGGGTGGTGGGTTTTACTGTTGGGGGGTTGTTTGTATTTTTATTTGCCAGGTAAAAGAGCTGTTATCTTTGGGGCAATGCCCCGTAAAAGGCCCTTTTAAGGGCTATTAGCAGTTTAGTTTAGGCTAGGGGTTTTATTATTTTGGGGGGCTTTTTGATTTTGATAGGGCTATTAGATTAGGTGTAATTAGTTTAAATATTTGATCATTTCTTTTTTATTTTGTGTAACTTAGTGGGGGGAGGGTTGTAATTTAGTTAATTGTATTTAATTAATGTAATTTATTTCATTTTAGTGTAATGTTAGGTTTAACTGTAAGACAGGTTAGGTTTTATTTCACAGGTAAATTTGTATTTATTTTTACTAGGTAGTTAGTAAATAGTTAATAACTATTTACTAACTAATCAACCTAGTTAAAATAAATACAAACTTACCTGTGAAATAAAAATAAAACATAAGCTAGATACAATATAACTATTAGTTATATTGTAGCTAGCTTAAGTTTTATTTTACAGGTAAGTATTTATTTAGTTTTAAATAGGAATAATTTAGGTATTAATTGTAATTTTTATTTGGAATTATTTTAATAAGGTTAAAGTCAGTGGGTGTTAGGGTTAGGGTTACGTTAGGGTTAGACTTAGGGTTAGGTCCAGGGGTTAATAACTTTAGTATAGTGGCGGCAACATTGGGGGCAGCAGATTAGGGGTTAATAACAGTAATGTAGGTTGCGGCGATGTTAGGGGCGGCAGATTAGGGGTTAATAAGTGTAGTTAGATGGAGACGAGATTGGGGGCGGCAGATTAGGTGTTAATAACAGTAATGTAGGTTGCAGCGATGTTGGGGGCAGCAGAATAGGGTTTAATAAGTGTAGTTAGGTGGCGACGAGATTGGGGGCGGCAGATTAGGGGTTAATAACAGTAATGTAGGTTGCGGCGATGTTGGGGGCAGCAGATTAGGGGTTAATAACAATTTTTTCATGATTAAGATAGAGCATACAATTTGAAACAACTTTCTGCTTTACTTTTATTACCAAATTTGCTTCATTCTCTTTGTTTCTTTTGTTGAAGGAGATGCAAACACTATTGAAAGATAGCTGAACACATCGGGTGAGCCAATAACAAGAGGCATATATGTGCAGTCACCAATCAGCAGCTAGGTTGCAGTAGTGCATTGCTATTCCTCAGCCTACCTAGGTATGCTTTTTCACAAAGACTAACAAATACATGAAAAAAATGTGATAATGGAAGTAAATTGGAGAGTTGTTTAAAATTGTATGCTTTTACTCAGTCGTGGAAGAAAAATGTTGGGTTCCATGTCCAATTAACAGGGGAGCTTGTGGCACTGATATAAATTCTAAGTTCCTGCACATACAAATGAAACTGAAAATTGTCACTACAATTTAACTTGCATTTGCTTCTAGTTTAGTATACATTACTTTGTGAAGAACATTAGAATGTGAAATATTTACAGTAAATATACAGTAAAAAACATTAAATATTTTCATGGAATTATTATTTAGACACACACACATAGGTATATATATATATATATATATATATATATATATATATATATATATATATCACAGCCCTTTGTAGTCAATTACATGGCTATATACCATATACCTTTGAACACCTATAAAAATGTTTTATTAATATTTATGTGAATATTTTTTCTCAGATAGTGTTTATATGAGTGTAACAGTTTATTTTAATGTATTTATGTTGTGCTTGGTGCAATACTTTTTTTAGCCCTAACCTGTTACACAAGGGGGGCGATTTATCAATGTCTGGCGGACATGATCCACTGTAGCGGATCATGTCCGCCAGACATCGCTGTCGGCATTTAAAATTGCACAAGCAGTTCTGGTGAACTGCTTGTGCAATGCCGCCCCTGCAGATTAATCGGGCGGATTGCTGTCCGCAGCCTCAGAGGAGGCATATGAATTAGGGAGTTAACTCCTGTTTCTGGCGAGCCTGAAGGCTCGCGTGGAAACAGATGCATTGGGGCCGATTGACTGTTTGATAAATCGGCTCCCTAGTCTTCAGTTGCGCTAAGCCAACGTGTTAAATTCAATTCCACTTGAGCTAACACGTTTACTTTCAACTTGGGTGTGCAGGTTATCGTGCCACTTGTAATCTAGCCCTAAAGGTAATAAAATGTAAATGACTGAATCTGAAATCTAAAGTAATATAAAATACAAAGGACAAAATGTAAATGTAACAAAACTCCCATTGCTATATTGCTCTGAGCTTGTCACTTCTTCAAATTCAGAAATGCAGGGAACACCCATTAAAGTATAGCAAAAGCTGGCTTTTTAGAATCTTGGATGGGATCTCACAGTGCTAGAGGATCATTTTATATTATCTCATCTGAGCCGAGAGCTTTAGAACATCCGGCCCTTAGGCAAAGAAACCCTATTATTTATTTATTTTTATGTTAGAGAGAACAGTTCTGTGTTCTTTGAAGCTTTTACAGAGCATGGTGGAGCAAGGCAGCAATGCCAATGTCTGCAGGATTAGCTGTCACTTCTTGAGCAAATGTATTTTAACCCTTTGAGTGCTAACGACGGCTCTGAGCCGTCGCAGAGTTTCACACTCAGGTGCTAACGACGGCTCAGAGCCGTCACTAGCACTCTCCCACCTTGAGGGAGATTTGGGGGCTCCCACTTGCTCCTACCCCGGCGATCAGGCCTGTATAATGACAGGCATCGGCGGGGCTTCACGTTTTGCGTGGTGACGTCACGCGCAATGACGTGGTGACGTCACCACGCAACTTTATTAAAAAAAAGACAATGGACAATATAGGGAAGGGGGGCATGCTGCTTAGAAGCCTTTATCTCAGGCATCTAAGCAGCTACAGACTCCCAAGACCCACCGTTGGAAAGGTAATCACCTAACCTTTCCAACAGTATAAGTCTTGGGGATCTGAAAAGAAAGAAAAAAAAGTTTTAAAAAAATATTTTAAAAAATTAAAAAACCCTCAAATGTGCTAAGCACTCCAGAAATGCTGTTTATAAGTATTGATTACTCAAAATAAAATTACAATCAGTGTTAAAGGGATAGGAAAGTCAAAATTAAACTTGCATGATTCAGATAGAGCATGTAGATTTAAATTCACTTCTATTTTCAAATGTGCTTTGTTCTCTAGGTATTCTTTGTTAAAAAAGAATACGCACATATCCTACACTAGTGGGAGCTCGCTGCTGATTGGTGCCTGCACACATTTGTCTCTTGTGATTGGCTAACTAGATGTGTTCAGCTAGCTGCCACTAGTGCAATGCTGCTGCTGATTGGTGCCTGCACACACTTGTCTCTTGTGATTGGCTAACTAGATGTGTTCAGCTAGCTTCCACTAGTGCAATGCTGCTGCTGATTGGTGCCTGCACACACTTGTCTCTTGTGATTGGCTAACTAGATGTGTTCAGCTAGCTGCCACTAGTGCAATGCTGTTACTTCAGTAAAGGATAACAAGACAATAAAATTTGATAATAGAATTAAATTAGAAAGTTGTTTAAAATTGTATGTTCTATGATCCAAATCATGAAAGACATTTTTAAGGTTTCCTGTCCCTTTAAGGTTATGTCCTGAGCTGGCATTGGCAGTAATGATACAGATCAGAGTACTGTGCTTGTATACTAAAGAATTTTAAAATGTTTATATAGTTCCATTTTGATGGTGATTTAGCTTTTATTATCTGGAGAGGCTATAATTACATCTCCATTACCCTTTTCTTTTTTACTTGGAATGACCAATCATTGCACATCAAAGGAGTATGAAAATAATGCGTGCCATACATATTTTACTTAAAGGGACAGTACACTGTAAAATTGTTTTTCCATTAATGTATTTTAAATGACTTGGTATACCAAATGCAGAGTGTAAAATATTTAAGGAATTACATTTTCATTCTTATTTGTGTATATGAAGTAGCTGATTTTGTGCTTTGAAACCACAGCCTATTACAATGGGTTGAACTTAAAGGTGATATCAGATCTCATTATGTTATAACTTTGGGTAAACAGACTTGCTTCCTTATCTTTTATTTGTCTGGAATACCTAAGCTCAATACATAGGCCTCTATTTATCAAGGTCTGGCGGACCTGATCCGACACTGCGGATCAGGTCCGCCAGACCTCGCTGAATGCGGAGAGTAATACGCTCGCCGTATTCAGCATTGCAACAGCAGCTCACAAAAGCTGCTGGTGCAACGCCGCCCCCTGCAGACTCGCGGCCGCCAGCAGGGGGTGTCAATCAACCCAATCGTACTCGATCGGGTTGATTTCCGGCGATGTCTGTCCGCCTGCTCAGAGCAGGCGGACAGGTTATGGAGCAGCGGTCTTTGTGACCGCTGCTTCATAACTGCTGTTTCTGGCGAGTCTGAAGACTCGCCAGAAACACGGCCCTTCAAGCTCCGTACGGAGCTTGATAAATATGGGCCATAGAGAGAACAATGGAAAATAATCATTTTATTACTTAACTATCCTGAATCCCACTGAGCGTGTAACTTCTTCTGCTGGCTGTGTTTACTTAGGTTATTTAGCCTATACTCCAGTACTAATATGTTCAGTATAGGTGGCTATACCACAGGCTAAATCAGCTATTTCAAATGCTGAAATAGGAGTAAAGGAGCTACTTGTAACCAATCTAATACACTCTAGCAGGTAAAAATATTAATTGGGAATAATTTAAAGGGGAGAAAATTTTTGGGTGAACTGTCCCTTTAAGGTTATTCCAGTGTGACACAGAACCAAATACTCTGGGTAAATTCTATTTGCCATACAAAAAATGTCATACACTTTATCTTATACTTTATTTTTAATTAGAGAAATGTTAATAGTGGACCTATGAGCAATGATCATAGCACACAGTTATTAAACATTCTGCACTGTTGTTTATAAATATATGTTAATTTAAAGGGATAGTCTACTCTGGAATTTTATTGTTTAAAAAGATAGATAATCCCTTTATTACCGATTCCCCAGTTTTGCATAACCAACGCTTTTTACCTTAGTAATTACCTTGTATCTAAGCCTCTGCAGACTGCTCCCTTATTTCAGTTCTTTTGAGAGACTTACATTTTAGCCAACCAGTGCTGACCCATAAATAACTCTATGGGAGTGAGCAAAATGTTATCTATATGGCATCCACAAACTAGCACTGTCTAGCTGTGAAAAACTGTCAAAATAAGAGGCACCCTTCAAGGGCTCAGAAAACATAAATTATGCTTACCTGATAATTTTCTTTTCTTCTGATGGGGAGAGTCCACAGCTGCATTCATTACTTTTGGGAATTCAGAACCTGGACACCAGGAGGAGGCAAAGACACCAAAGGCTTAAATACCTCCCCCAGTCATTCTGCCAGGGGAACAAGGAACAGTAGGAGAAATATCAGGTGAAAAAGAGGTGTCAGAAGAATAAACAAAAAACATGGCCGCCCCCCATAAAAGAACGTGGGAGGGGAGCTGTGGACTCTCCCCATCAGAAGAAAAGAAAATTATCAGGTAAGCATAATTTATGTTTTTCTTCTTAAATGAGGAGAGTCCACAGCTGCATTCATTACTTTTGGGAAAACAATACTCAAGTTATAGAGGACACTGCACGCAAAAAAGGGCGGGTAGACATGGCGGCCCATTCGTAGGGCACCACAGCCTAAAATTACCCAAACCAATCAACAACTGCTGTACCAAGCAGAACAAAGAGGACTGAAAGGACTAATTAACTGCCCAACAGTTAAATCCAGCAAAGCCCAGATAGAGACCGCTCAAAGGTACAAGATTCCACCGAGCACAAAGTCCTCGAAGAGACAAGTCCCGCCGGCTCCAAGCACGTACCGATTCCACATATTCCCAGAAGAGAAAAGGAAAAATAAATATTCAACAAGAGATCTAAAATCTCAGCAACTAGGGTAAAAAAGGAAGCTCAGCAAAATCGAGCGCAACCACAGGTTTTAGCAAGACAAAGAAACATGAATAGAGATAAACTCCAATAACCTACCAGAATTAAGAGAGGGAAAAAAAACCTACCCCAATCTGGAGAAAGTCCAAAGGACCAAGATTCGATCCAAAGACAACCCTGAAGATGGAACAGAACCCATAACTCACACAGAGTGCAGTCTGCACTCATGAAAGAGCTATCGCGGAATAAGTAGATATTCCCCAGAACTGCCAACAATTAGCAGCATAAGCACTTATCGTGCTCCAGATGGAGCTCCCGGCTCCCACTCTGCCACACAAGACTAGTAGATATCAGTCACGAACACTAGCCTATCAAGTTAGAAACTGCACCAGGAGACTCCCACAGAGGGAACCCTCCGGAAGTGCAGGAACTCACTCCCTTACAAAAATAGGGAAGCAGAAAAAACATGCTGAGTAAAAACTCCTCCAATCTCCACCTCTAGAGAGATCACAAGATCTGGAGAAGAACATGGTCAAACCAGCCCACTGCCGGATTAAAACCAACAACTCAAGTTGCAAAGCCACAAAACCCACCATTAGGTTACATGGGCTACTTCCTCGGGACAAAGGCCCAGCACCAAAAACGCCTGGCATGTCCGAAGATAAGGAAATAAATAAATCCCTGTATTACCCAGAACTCAAAATAGGACTAAACAATAACAAAGGGTAGGCAAACACTGACCATATGTAACAAGCTTGGCATGCTAAACCACCAAGCCGGAACAGAATGTAGTACCATCTGGGCTTCCAGAACCCAGACCCCGATTCCTTCCCTACAGGAAGGTGAACTCCCAGACAAAGGGAGACCACACACAACAATTTTAACACAATACCAGAATCCACCCCAACATGACTGTACCACAAGGTCGAGGGACCCCTCCAAGCATTAGGCGGACACCATGGTATATCCAGCTCCCCCTAAGGGGAGGTAAATGAAAAGACACCTGCTCACCCATCCACAGGTATGGAGCATATGTCATCGAACAGACGGCAAAAACAGAACCGACTGAAAGGGCAACCTCCGGCTGTAACAGCTGGTCCAGGAGCCAAACAGACAGACAGCAAGCCCACCTATAAAGTGCTAGGCAGCTAACAAGCCATCAAGCCCTTTTCAAGTCTCTGCCCGAGGGAGCAAGTTGATGACTCAACCTTAAGGGCTAAATCACTCGGGATCCAACTAGGAGGTCCGGCCAGATATCCTAGCCAAGACTAAACAACCGGGCACCCGAAAACCAGAGCCGGTCACAGACTAGGAATCCCTGAGGAACCATAGGAATACCTCATACGGAGAACCCTAGAAGATGCAAGCACAGCCCATCCAAAGGCCCTAGGGCACTGGACGTTTACTAAGCATCCCAGAGACCGAAAAGATACTTTTCCAAAATTTGAATATACCCTCCAGACCGACAGCTAAAAAGCTGCCAACAAAAAGCACACCTCTGCAACAGAGGCTGCAAAAAACAGAAACAATACATACCATACCATAGGAGGGATAAAACAACAACAACCTGGTACTCCAAGTTAAGGAGATGTCTAAAAATCCAGCCCAAATGGAAATGGAGAGAACTAGTTCTGAGGTCAAAGACCTTCGTAGTGCTTCTTAGCAGGATCCATCCAGGCCCAACAAACAGGAACAGGACCAAGAGGACTGAACAAACCCCTTGATGCCCCACCGAAAAAGAAGCAACAAGAACCAGCCTGACGTCATAAATGAAAAGGCCTCCTCTCTGAGCACCGTCAAGGGCAGAGTCTTAAAAGAAAAAATTAAACTCTCATGGAGTTCCTTTCCCTGGCAATCCCTATTCACAGATAATATATCGTGTTGAAGGAGTAACCCAAGCATAATAAACCTCTCGTCTGAGATAAAACTCCCCACCCAACCAGGTCAAACAGATATCCCAGCACCACGTGGATGGTATAGACCCTTAAGGAACAGAAACCAGCGCCGACCAGGACCAGCCTGCTACAGAGGGCATTCCGGAACTGAACCAGGTCACAGAAAATTTGAAACCCTTGAAGGGATCGATAAAACTTAAGACTATGTAAATAATATCTTAACATACAACTTCCGCACAAAATAGCTAGTATCGAATTCCAGAGAAGAAATGTTTCCCAACAGAGAACAAATACATCCTAACCAGATCAACAAAAAAGAGGGCAGCACTCACAGGTGAACACCCAAGAAAAATGGTTACACTGACAGGGCCAGCCTGTCAGAGATCCCATTCTCCCGAAGCTCAGAACTGGAATAAGATACCCCAAAGAAAAAGATAAATCGGAGACAAAAAGGAGATTAACTCATCCCCCCACGTCTAACCCAGCTTACGGCCCAGAGCGGAAGACCGAGCACCCCTCAAACCCTCCGGGCTGGGATACTCCAGCACTGCCAAATCATGCCGCAGCAGGACACGAAGACACGCCAGTCTATAACGAAAAGCAAGACTTGCCTCCGCCGGGGGAACTGATGACCCCGACCCGAGGATTGGGCCCCTGAAGCCTCAGAGGCAACCACTTCCCCAGAGGGCTGATCTGACTCAGACGATCCCTCGCCTGACTAGCCCTGGTTCACTGAACTTGGACAGAATCTCACTAACGTCTCCCTCCCTGGAAGATGTAAATGCGCCAATGCCAAAGAAATGGCCATGCGGAACTATGCCGTAACCTCTGGAGGAAACAAGCCACCTTCAGGAGAAGGGGTAACGGCATTAGGGACACCTGCTTGCGTAGCCAAAGAAGGTTCTAGGGTACTCGCCACACAGGATAAGGGCCCCCCAGGGGCGGATGGCTTGGCGGACTCTAAGTTCCCTGGATCGGGAGAAAAGTGCACTCTAAAGTGGCATGTGGAACATAACTGATGGGCATGGATTACCCGGGCTATTTCATACTCCTCGCAAGAAGTAGAATCTGAATCAGAGACATCCATCTCCAAAAAATCAGAGTCCTCTATAACTAGGAATGACAAGAAGAACACAGCGCATCCGCGAATCACAGCAGCGTTTATTAATCAGATAGGTAACATATAAAAATTAAATAACAGAGTGATGAGCTGCACCAAAGTACTTCTTTAAAACTTTTTATTGTAGGTCACAGAAACTTCCCCAGGGAAGTATAATATCAACAAAGAAGGGGGCTTGGTGGTGTGTGTGGATAACACCCAAAGAGCTATTGCTGACGCGTTTCAGCCAGTAGGGCCGTAGTCGTAGCATGAAGCTCTTAATCTCAACTACCTTTAAATACCTAGTGCATAATTGTGATTGGATAAAAACATTTATCCTGGGCGTTATCCAGAACACACCTATTTAGTCCAGTTTAACAAAACATAGATTCTAGATAGAAACAATTGTTACATACTGTTTAACTAGTAACAAAAAATATATAACTTATCATTGCAAACATCAAAAATTATAATGAGTTAATATACTCAAAATATTATTATTTATTACATTACAGAACATATTTAACTTTTCTTAGAACCTTGATACGCTTGCTCTATTACTATGAACAAGGGGGGTGTGAACCTTCTCAGTTAGAAATAAATGTTCTGTAACAAAATTCTGTAAAAATGACATAACTACTCACTTTTATTAATGATTTTTTAGAACCTGCTATAGTTAGGAGGTGAGAAAGGATGGACGTTAATCTTGATAAGGATGGTAGTTTTTAAAAAGGATGGTAGTTTTTATGGTTAAAGCTCCATGAAGCTAACCCGATCAAAAAGATCATTATCTTATGATTTTACATATATGGGGATAACGGGCCAATTTTTCGGGACCATTCTGAATACACAGACCGAAACCTACTCCCAGAAGTTGATAATATCAAATTCCGAATTTAAACCTAAGGGAATTCTTGTTTTCAGTCTGTGTATCCAGAACGCTTCTCTTTTAGACAAGAGCTTATCCCTATCTCCACCTCTAGTTTTGCAAGTCACCTTTTCAATAATGGTCCACCTTAATGTGTCAGCTTTTTTATTGTGTTTCAAATTAAAATGTTGTATCAACGGAGTAGTCAATTTTCCTGCCTTAATGTTATTTACATGTTCACGGATTCTATCACGTGTTTCCCTGGAGGTGAGACCTGTATATTGGACTCCACACTCTACACAAGTGAGCAAATACACTACATAAGTGGCTCTACAGTTAAGGCAAGAGTATTGACTGAATTTTTCCCCTGTCACTGTGCTCGAGAAACCTTCTCCACTTTGGAGATAGCTACATGCTATACATGACATATAGCTACATTTGTACACTCCCTTAAACCTTAACCACGATGAATGGTCTAGTAGAGTGTAACTGTGTGGGAGCTAGAATATTACCTAAAGTTTTCCCTCTCTTGAAGGCATATCTGCATCCCTGAGTAACTATATCTTTGAGATCATCGTCAGCTGACAACATACGGAAATGTTTCCGTATGATGTTACAGACCTGGTGGTATTGGTTGCTATAACTGGTGATGAAAGAGACGCCCCTTGAGATCTTGAGATCTCTCTGGCATAAACGATTTTCAAGATCTAAGGCTTGTTTCTCATATTCCTCTTGTGTGGTACAGTTTCGTCTAAAACGTATAAACTGTCCTTTTGTGACTGATCTGAAAACCCTCCTGGGGTGATTGCTTCTTGCGTGAAGCAATGTGTTCCCAGAAATGGGTTTTCTGTACACCTTTGTGTGTACCTTATTGCCTTTACTCATAAGAGTCACATCCAAATAGTTTAGTTGGATTGCATTGAACTCAAAGGTAAATTTGATTCCTACAGTATTGTCATTTAAATACATTAGAAAATCTCTGGCTTCCATTTCATTGCCCTCCCAGATGATCAAAAGATCATCTATGTATCTCTTATAATATTTTATCTTATTTATCCAAGGTCCACCACATCCATAGATGTGGGACAGCTCCCACCACCCCATAAAGAGGTTGGCATAGGAGGGGGCAAACTTGGCCCCCATAGCTGTCCCACATCTCTGGAGGTAGTGGACTCCTTCAAACATAAAGAAATTGTGGGTCAATAGAAATTCAGTTACCCTTAAGATATACTGACAAAAATGTGGATCAAAAGTAGTCATCCGTTTTAAAAAGAATGATATTGCTTCCAGACCTTTGTTGTGAGGAATGGATGAGTATAAAAGAGAAGCGTTCTGGATACACAGACTGAAAACATGAATTCCCTTAGGTTTAAATTCGGAATTTGATATTATCAACTTCTGGGAGTAGGTTTCGGTCTGTGTATTCAGAATGGTCCCGAAAAATTGGCCCGTTATCCCCATATATGTAAAATCATAAGATAATGATCTTTTTGATCGGGTTAGCTTCATGGAGCTTTAACCATAAAAACTACCATCCTTTTTAAAAACTACCATCCTTATCAAGATTAACGTCCATCCTTTCTCACCTCCTAACTATAGCAGGTTCTAAAAAATCATTAATAAAAGTGAGTAGTTATGTCATTTTTACAGAATTTTGTTACAGAACATTTATTTCTAACTGAGAAGGTTCACACCCCCCTTGTTCATAGTAATAGAGCAAGCGTATCAAGGTTCTAAGAAAAGTTAAATATGTTCTGTAATGTAATAAATAATAATATTTTGAGTATATTAACTCATTATAACTTTTGATGTTTGCAATGATAAGTTATATATTTTTTGTTACTAGTTAAACAGTATGTAACAATTGTTTCTATCTAGAACCTATGTTTTGTTAAACTGGACTAAATAGGTGTGTTCTGGATAACGCCCAGGATAAATGTTTTTATCCAATCACAATTATGCACTAGGTATTTAAAGGTAGTTGAGATTAAGAGCTTCATGCTACGACTACGGCCCTACCGGCTGAAACGCGTCAGCAATAGCTCTTTGGGTGTTATCCACACACACCACCAAGCCCCCTTCTTTGTTGATATTATACTTCCCTGGGGAAGTTTCTGTGACCTACAATAAAAAGTTTTAAAGAAGTACTTTGGTGCAGCTCATCACTCTGTTATTTGGCACTTAAGAAACGGAGCAGGCACACTGACACTTCGATAACCGCAAGCTAACCAAGCCAGCACCTGAGAATAATCTGACGGCGAAGGGACCCAGAAGCCGCAAGCAAAAGGAATCGGTGACGTCACACGCCAAGTTACCGCAGGTCTCCGCGAGTGGAGCAACGGCCCAGGAGGAGAGCAGTGACGAAACCGGAGGCACACGAAAGGGCTCTGACGGAGTCAACCCGCAGCCTTAAGGTAGAACGGAAAGTGAACGCACGCTCTCTGTGGACGGGCTAGTCTCCTCTCCAGCCGCGGCACCTGGCAGGGATCCTCAAGCTGGGGTGAGTCTTCAACCAATTATACTCTGTTCCTGTCTTTCTATAACAGAAGTCACTATTTTCTCATTATTAAGACTGTGCAGTTGTTCAGGTGCTCACACGGAATTTGACTTTCAACATATAAAAATTGCACACTTACAAGATAACAGAAATATATGAGCGATTAAACCCTCTGGCTTGTTAGACTCGGCCTGTAGCGGATCTTGGCGAGATCACCTCAGATGCCGACCAGCAGCACCTGGAGACTCACTTCCTGTCACGTCAGGCAGGTAACAACCTATACTTTTAGATCAGCAGTCCTTTTGTTTCTAGGTAGGTACTTATCACCCAACGCGTTTCCTCTGCTCACAGGCAGACTTCTTCAGGGGGTATATTGGTTAGTTTATGTCAATATACCCCCTGAAGAAGTCTGCCTGTGAGCAGAGGAAACGCGTAGGGTGACAAGTACCTACCTAGAAACAAAAGGACTGCTGATCTAAAAGTATAGGTTGTTACCTGCCTGACGTGACAGGAAGTGAGTCTCCAGGTGCTGCTGGTCGGCGTCCGAGGTGTTCTCGCCAAGATCCGCTACAGGCCGAGTCTAACAAGCCAGAGGGCTTAATCGCTCATATATTTCTGTTATCTTATAAGTGTGCAATTTTTATATGTTACCTATCTGATTAATAAACGCTGCTGTGATTTGCGGATGCGCTGTGTTCTTCTCGTCATTCTTTGTACAGCTCACCGCAACGGGATATTCACAGCTGGAGTCCAGTGAATAATCAGCTGCTCCGGAAAGGATCCTTCAGCGTTTTCAACCATATCGATCAGACATTGAAGCCAGCATTGGACCCGCCGGGTGTATACAGCCACTGACAAGACTTTGCCTTCATCTGGTTAAGCTAAGTGCATATAGCATATTGTATTATAAGACTGCTTTCTTATGCACCCTTCCCACAAGCCCGGGACATTTTAAGTCACCTGTTGATGGTGAGAGACTATATATGTATGTGGGTTGGTTTCACTGACTAACGATTTTGCGTGGTGATATATATTTTTATACATTTCATCTATTGTGCTAATACAGTGTTTTTAAATTGCAGATAATTACCCTTCAGGAGAGGGATATTAGCTTACATACTGTTATAAATTTAATTTGTATCACAAGGGGTATTTCAGCGGGGGTCCACCTGACTAAGTGTAGCGCTTTAAATTTTTGTTTCCTGTTTTCCTCCATAACTAGGATAGAAATTATGGATAGCAAAGAAAAAAATAAAACGTCACCTTACACCTCCAATGGCTGGGGCACTCATCACCTCCTATGACCCAGACAACTAGCGAAACAGACTCTCTCCGTCACCACGCGGTCAGGAATACGGAAATGGTGACTAGAAACGTGACCATGCCCGGTCACAAGGTACACCGTGCAGGCCAACTAAAAACACTCCAAAGCCACAAGGGCTGTGCAGCCTGACAAAAAAAGGCTGTTATGTTCCGATATAGCCACGAGCCGAAATATCACTGCACATTAGCAGACAGAATCACATTACAAACATGTTCAATAACCCCCCTCAGGAGAAACAATCTTACTGGAATCTATGCCGTGGAACAGGAACACGGCCCTTCAAGTGTGACAGATAGTAGCCTCGCTTCTGACATGGACTTGAGCGAACAAAGCAGGCAGCGAAACTCGTCAACGCTGATTGCTAAAGGAGCTGTTAATATGAGTCAGGATGGTTTCGCAGAAAGACTCTCCCTGCATCTCCGGACTCTCACTGAGAGGCTGACAGGACTACTTAAAACTCCAGTCCCATTCCGAAGAGTACTACCCTCCATAAGATACTATCTTTAATCTTCCGACACTTCTCTGCCAACCTCCTGGGACAAAAGGCAAAGAATGACTGGGGGATGAGGGGAGTGTGGGAGGCATTTGAGCCTTTGGCTGGGGTGTCTTTGCCTCCTCCTGGTGGCCAGGTTCTGAATTCCCAAAAGTAATGAATGCAGCTGTGGACTCTCCCCATTTAAGGAGAAAATTAGCATATGAGCCTACCTAGGTTTAGCTTTCAAAAAAGAATACCAAGAAAACAAAGCTAATTTGATGATAAAAGTAAAATGGAAAGTTGTTTAAAATTGCATGTCCTATCTGAATCATGAAAGTTTGATTTTGACTAGACTGTCCCTTTAAGTCACTTTCATGGGAATTTAAGGCTTCATT